>NC_061122.1:68232346-68239946 GCF_002878395.1 Capsicum annuum | reverse complement strand
TGTCTATGATTTCTATATCTCTAAGTATATATAAAACAAGTATTTTAAGATTATCTGTCATTTAGGCTTGATTAAATGTTTTTTAATAATATTCTTCTATATTTTCATTAAGGTATTCTATGTATTTTATATTTTTAGTTCTCATATATTCTTCTAAATTTGTTTTCATTAGTTTTTCCATTAGTTGTATATTTTTCATATCCATTTTCCAATATTCGTAGTTTATCACGGTTGATGTGTAGGTTTGGCATGTAGGTATATGTAGGAGTAGGTAGGTAGGTGTGGTATGTAATTTATTCTAGTCATAATATATTTATCAAATAATTTCTCCCATATGATCTTTCTTATATCTACTTTTTCTATATCCTTAAGTACATACAAAACAAGTGTCTTAAATTTATCTATCATTTCATCGGATAAGTAGGCAGTCATTCTTTTTCATATGATGCTATTTCAAAATATTCCTTTCAACCATATACATAACAAAATATGATCATCTTAGATCACTATATACTAGATTATTCTTAAATAACATGTTCTTTGGTCACTATTAGCATGGTAATCTGGATACCTTTTCCCTAAACAGTGTCTCTACTCTGGTTACTCCCCTATCACGGCTTCTTTACCTCACCGATTTCACCTTTAGGATAACATAGTTCTTGGAAATTTTTCTCCTTTTCCACTTTGCTAATAAACATCTGAACATGCTATTCTTCGAATAATTCTACTATAAAGTAACTAACATGAGCTTATTTTATTATATCATGATTGTCAGGAATTTATGAATTTAGTTATTCATAATTATAAATGAAAATACCTGTTCTGGTAGATTTGATAAATCTGTGTTTAGTTCATCCATAGCTTTTCCTTAGAAATATATCTATTTTTATCAAATTCAAAAGTTGTGCACAAGAGAGAAGGCTTGCTTTCAACACATGAAAGTCTTGCCTTTAGATTGTCATATGACTTACATATTAATAATCCTAAAAGATGGAAAACACTATTCCTAACTTTACATCTGTCAAAAAGTAAAAGACTAAAATGAACTTATCTTTACATTTGTCAAAAAAGTAAAACAAACAAAATAATGGGAAGTGCCAAAAAACTAAAAAATGATACAAGAAAAGTCAAAAAGGCTAGTCTAGAAATAGTAAATGCTATTAAATGTTTACATAATTTACGTATTTCATATTTCACTAAGTTATTTTTTTTCTCCATATGTCACTTTCATATTTTAATGCTTTGTCTTCTTTCTTTTATTATTTCTTCATCGGTTAGTGCTGCTTTATATCTTTTGTCGTTCATCTCCTAGATGGCGTTCTTATCTTCTTGGTTGATTTTTTAGTTTATTCTAGCTGGACTTATGGAATCACGTTATTTTCTCCATTGCATTTGGAGCATAGGTGGTCTGGATATTTGTGTCCTATCATTTTACAATATCTTGTTAATAATTCTTCTGAAATAAATCCCTTCTTAATTGCTCTTGCAGTTGGTTGTTTTTCTGGATTGAGTAGTGTCAAAATCCATTGTCTAGCTTCTTCCATATCTGACTGTCGTAGCTCCCTTGAATTTGAATAAATTATTTGATGATCTCTTGAATAATAACTCCATATTGAGTTCCCATTTAGGTAGTTATTTGCTAATTCTTGAATAATTAAAGATATTTCAATTATTCGTTTATTTGCATAAAAACCAGGTATCTCAACTTTAGGTATCTCTAACAATATCTTTCTGTATAATCATATCTCTGATTAATCCTATTTTTACAACTTGTATAACTGGTTTAATTTCGTCATATAATATCTCTGCTGGTGCGGTATAAAACGCTATAAAAAATAGATCTCCTTTGGTTATTTTCTTATAGGTGGCGAATGCTCTATATAATTCTGGTATAGTTGTTAGTTCATCTCCTTCTTGGGTATATACGGTACTTAAAGGTTCATTTTATTTAGAGATTGTCTAGTACTGAACATTGTTTTGACTATCAATTTGCACTGGGATAATACAATAATGGAAGATAGGTTTGAAGCATTCACTATTGGTATGGGTTTAGTACAAACATAAAATGACAATGATAAAAGAATGTGGTTGAAAGAAATATTTTGGTCAATATGCCAAGTACTTTTAGCCTTCTTCCTAGCACTACCACATCTTCCAGCTAAATCAAAGATATTTGTTTAACCATATCTCCTTGTCCAACTCTCGCCTATACAATCTCTTTGCAAATTTATTAATATGTAATACAAATCCCCCAAATTTTCAACTTACTATGATGCCAAATACCCATTCTCCTACAATTGTGCTGCCTTCTAAGAAAATAAGCATGACTAGCTAGTAGTTCATCAAAATGTTAAACATAGAAAGATATTCTATCAATCCACCACGAAAATCTGAGCAAAGAGCTCTACAATCTGAGGAAACCACTTGATGAAGAGTTGTTCTTAAGAAATTATCAAAGTCTAAAATATGAAGACTTGTGTGTGCACCCAAATATTAAGCTTCTGCCAACATATAAATTACAAAAATTTAACATTTCTCAGCGGGGACCGAAATCCCATTTCTCACCTAAAGGATTACTGCAGCAAGTTTATTAGAATTGGACATGATGAAGTCATACGAATGAGGCTATTCATTTAAAGTTTATTAGGATTGGTGCTAACTTGGTATACCAAGAAAGACTTTAGAAAATAGCGCACATGGGAAAATATGGCTCATGAATTTGTAAGGTAATATGAGTTTAATATTGAAGGTGATATGCACATGACTGATTGCTCAAAATAAAGAAAATGTCGTATGAATCTTTTCAAGTATATGCCACACGATGAAGGTTAGAAGCTTTAAAGATACATTTTCCACTTCCTAGGGATGAATTGATCTCAGTCTGCATCCAAATTCAAGAAGGCTTATTTTATGATAAGTTGATTAGAACTCATACACACAACTTCTCCGACTTCATTCAGATTGGCAGAGAGTTAAAAAGTGGCAGTCAAGAAAGCAAACTTACAGAAGTAATACAAGTTTTTCATGTTTCTTCTGACCTCCGCAATACACATCTCCAACCTCTTTGTCAGCAAAATTTCTAGAATAGCTTTCACCAAAACTTTAAACATACACAATCTATCTCCTGACAATTGAAGAAGGTGAAACCTTTCTCCTTTACTCCTCTAGATGAGTCATTGACGGATATACTTGAAAGATTGAGAACTAAGGGACTTCTTCAACCCAAAAAGGGATTCATACCTAAGTGTCCATCTCTAAACTTGTATTTATTCAAAAGTTCTTCTTATCATTCAAATATTCAAGGACATGACACTGAAGATAGTCTAATACTAAAATTCAAGATTCAAAGCATGATTAAAAATGGCAAGATAAAGCTGCAGCAAGATCCTCCAATCAGCAATAATGATGTCGCAAACAAGGATATAATTTTTGTCAAGGGTGATCCATTGAAATTGGCACCAAGTTACTTGAAGAGAAAGAGTGCAACAAGTCTGAAAGACTGATAGAAAAATTATTTTGCAACTTGAGGATATCATTTTTCTTTTTCATCCTTTATGAGTAGCTACTATTTTGTAATCTGAGAATATCTTTCTTCCTTTATGAGTAGGTACTATTTTGTAACTTAGTACCACTCTTTTTCTTTCTCTCATATAAGAAACTATTGTTTTGCAATCCCTTTCAGACTTTTTCATGAACTATGTTAGACCTGATTTTTGTTAGCAACATGATACGTAGGCGCCTATTATGGGTTCGGTCACAATATTATAAAAAATTTATTTCTCTTATAGCCAAAATTAGGAAAGCTTTGTAGATGGCCTATCATAATTTTGGAAAAGCGGGTGTTTTGAGATCACGGGCCACATCATCATCATTATCGCGGCAATGTCATAACTATGAAAAATACAAATTCAAAGTCAAAACTTTATGGTTCAATGCAAGACAATCATTTTCTTTTATACCAACAAATTTTCTTTGAGTAATGCAGATGTTCATTTTTGAGTATTCCGAAAGGATAACACACTCTAGCAAAGCACAACAAAGGCAATGCAAATACGATACAAAACTAATGCGATTTAAATTTAAAAACTTACAATTCTTTTTAAGTGCAAGACCATTTATGCACGTTTGCCTTCAATTAGATATTTATACTTGCTTGCCTTTTCTTGAACATATAAAAATACCTTAATTATTTATTTATTTTTATCATTATTATTTTTATTAATTAGTTAGTTAAGCATTGCATTCTATCCTTTAAATTTTCTCAAAAATATTAGAGAAAACTACACCAAACTCTCTATATTACATTAATATTTGAAAGTCTGCAATACACTTTGGGTTTGTCCACCCTAAAATAGGACACTTTAGGAATCATCCACCCTAAAATAGGATATTTTGGGTTCGTCCATCCTAAAATAGGACGCATGGGTCTGTCCAACCTAAAATAGGACACATTGGGTCCGTCTATCCTAAAATAGGATATGTTGAGTTAGTTCACCCTAAAATAGGACATGTTGGGTTCATCCATCCTAAAATAAGACATATGGGTTTGTCTGCCCTCCAATAAGATAGTTTATGCAAGTTTTCCTTCAATTAGATATTTGTGCTTACTTGCCTTTAATTGAACATATCACAATGCATTAACTATTTATTTACTAGCATTGCATTCTATCTTTCAAATTTTCTCAAAAATTATTAGAGAAAATTGCATCAATCTCTCTGTACTTCATTAATATTTGTATGTTTGCAATACATAATTGGGTTTTTCCACCCTAAAATAGTACACATTGGTTTCGTCCATCCTATAATAGGACACTATGGGTTGTCCACCCTAAAATAGAACACATTAGGTTTGTCCCCCCTAAAATAGGATATTTTCAATCCGTCTATCCTAAAATAGGACATATTGGGACAGCTACCCTCTAATAAGAAATTTTATGCACGAATGCTTTCAATAGAATACTTATGCTTACTTGCATCTAATTGAACATCTAGCAATGTCTTAATTATTTATTTAGTTTTTAACTAAGCAACACATGCTATCTTTTAATTTCTTGAAAACTCAAGCTCGATTTTTCATTTATTCTTTATTAAGCATTATTTTGGCTAATATTTCTACTTATTTTGATGGATTTTGCAAGCATATCATTTGAAGTTGTCACTTCTAAAATAATGCACATTTGATGAATTGCATCTAGAGAACCGATGGATGCATTTGTAAGAATTTTATTTATATTTTTCATGTTTTACTTTATTTGCTAAATTGTACCAAGACTTGGCAGGAAGCACAATCCGAATGGAACAACAAAAGATGCAACACAATGTAGAAATTTATCTTAGTGGTGAACTGGGTAAATTTATTGGAGAGTCAAACTCACCAATAATGGTCAAGGATCTACTCTCGAACTTTACTCAACCTACATCTCACATTTAAGACATGTAGGAAATTTTACATCAAGCTTTTCATTTTCAATAACAAAATCTTAAAACCAACATGTTTTCCATTTTAGCCTCTTCTCTTTATTTTCTTTATCAATCTTGACACCCAGTCTCATTGTAACTTGATATTGGAACAGTTTTAGAAGAGTATCACTCTTTGGTTATGATTTTATTTTATTTCATTCAATACATTTGTTTTGCCAATCCTAGTCTCAATTCCACTCAAATCCCTATTAATTATTAGCATCTTAAGAGTTTTATTTTTTACTTCACTCTATTTTAATTTTTAACTTGTCTAAGTCTAATATTTTTTTAAGCTACCAACGTCATCTTCATCATACATCGATGCAGGGAGACTTTGAAAATATTGTTGCTTAAACTTCACCCCACCTCCTCCATTTATAACTCTTGAACTATATTTCACCTGATTCTTGTGCAATCCGAGATATGTAGGTGACTCAAAGTGAGTTTCAGATATAATTTGTAAAAAGAATTCACGGTCCTTGCCAAATTTTTTACCCCATAACCATTTCAAAACCCGTATATTCTCAACCCTATCGAAGGTCATATAAGTTGTTTGGGACAAAACTGGATACTATGTCAACGTCTTTATCCGAAAACTCATACATTGTCTCTGTCCAAAGAGGGACAAGACACCCAATTTTGACCCTCCTATCTTTTAATTTATTTTTTCGAGCTTTTAATTAGTTGTCAATATATGCTTTATTTTTAGCATTATATTTTGTTATCATTCAAATAACATTATTATTATTATCATTCAAACATATTTTTCTTCTTTTCCTCCTCCTTCTCCTTCTCTTTCTTCCTCTCCTCCTTCTCCTCCTTCTTCTTCTCCACCTTCTCCTCTTTATCCTCCTTTTTCTCCTCCTTCTCCTCCTCCTTATTCTTCTTATTCTCCTTCTTCTTCTTCTTCTCCTTCTCCTCCTTCTTCTCCTTCTTCTCCTCTTTTTTATCCTCCTTATTCTCCTTCTTCTTCTTCTCCTCCTCTTCCTTCTCCTCCTTCTCCTCCTTCTTCTCCCCCTTCATCTCCTTCTTCTCCACCTTTTTCTCCTTCTCCTATTTCTTCTACTTCTCCTTCTTCTTTTTCTCTTTTTCTTCTTCCCCCTCTTCTTCTTCTTTTCCTTCTTCTTTTTCTTCTTCTCATTCACCTCCTCCTCCTCCTCCTTCTCCTCCTTCTTCTCCTTCTTCTTTTTCTTCTCCTTCTACTTCTCCTCTTTCTCCTCCTTCTTCTTTTTCTTCTTCTTCTTTTTCTCCTTCTTCTTCTTTTTCTGCTTCTACTTCTGCTTCTCTTTCTCTTTCTCATCCTTCTCCTTTTCCTTCTCCTGCTTTAGCTCCTTCTGCTTCTCCTTATCCTCCGTCTACTTCTACTTCTCCTTCTCTTCACTTCTCCTTCTCCTCCTTCTTCTTTTTCTTCTTCTTCTTCTGCTTCTCTTCCTACTCCTCCTCCTACTACTCTTTCTCCTTCTTCTTATTCTTCTCATCCTTCTTCTCCTCCTTATCCTTCTGCTTCTTCTCCTTCTTGTTCTTCTTCTCTTCCTTATCTTTCTTCTCCTTTTTTTTCTTCTTCTTCTCCTCTTTCTTCTTCTCCTTCTTTTCTTTCTTCTTCTCCTTCTTCTCTTTCTCCTCATACTTCTGCTCTTTCTTCTCCTTCTCCTTCTTTTTCTTCTTCTCCTTCTTCTCTTTCTCCTCATTTTTCTTCTCCTTTTTCTTTTTTTCCTCCCCCTTCTTCTTCTTTTTCTCCTCTGTCTGCTTCTTCTTCTCCTTCTCCTACTCCTTCTTCTTCTCCTTCTCCTTCTCTTTCTCCTTCTCCTTATTCTCCTCATTCTCCTACTCCTTCTCCTTCTCATTCTTCTTCTCCTTTTCTTTCTCCTTCTCCTTCTCCTTCTCTTTCTTCTTCTTCTTATTCTTCTGCTTCTTCTTCTCCTCCTCCTCTTCCTTCTTCTTCTCATCCTTCTTCTTCTCCTTCTCCTTCTGTTTCTTCTTCTTTTTATCCTTCTTCTTCTCCTCCTCCTCCTCTTTCTCTTTTTTTTATTCTTTTTCTTTTTCTTCTTCTCTTCCTCCTTCTTCTTTTCCTTCTTCTTATCTTCTCTTTCTCCTTATTCTCCCCCCCCTTCTCCTTCTCTTCTGCCTCCTCCTCCTCCTT
>NC_061122.1:68112484-68232246 GCF_002878395.1 Capsicum annuum | reverse complement strand
CTTCTCCTTCTCCTTCTGTTTCTTCTTCTTTTTATCCTTCTTCTTCTCCTCCTCCTCCTCTTTCTCTTTTTTTTATTCTTTTTCTTTTTCTTCTTCTCTTCCTCCTTCTTCTTTTCCTTCTTCTTATCTTCTCTTTCTCCTTATTCTCCCCCCCCTTCTCCTTCTCTTCTGCCTCCTCCTCCTCCTTTTCCTTCTTTTTCTTCTTCTTCTCCTCCTCCTCCTTCGTCTCTTCCCCCTCCTTCTTCTTCTCCTCCTTCTCCTCCTCCTTCTTCTTTTTCTTCTCCTCCTTCTCCTTCTTCTCCTTCTTCTCCTTCTTCTCTTTCTCCTCCTTCTTCTCTTCCTCCTCCTCCTGCTCCTTATTCTTCTTCTCCTCCTCCTCCTTCTTTTTCTTTTTCTCCTTCTTTTCCTCCTCCCCCTCTTATGCCTCCTCCTCCTCCTCTTTCTTCTCCTCCTTCTCCTCATTCTTCTTCTTCTTTTTCTCCTCATTCTTCTTCTTCTTATTCTCCTTATTCTTCTTCTCCTCACTCTTCTTCTCCTTCTCCTTCTCCTTCTCATTATCATCATCATCATTATTATTATTATTAGTAGTAGTAGTAGTAGTAGTAGTAGTAGTAGTGAAAAAAGAAACTAATATTATCACATTTTATAATTAATAATAAAATTAAGTAATTTAGTATTAAAGTTAGTATTATAAATCTATGATTTTCATCTCATTATGTATAGTTCCCTACTTAGTAAATTATTTATAAATCAATATTTTGTAACTAATATTTATGTTAAATCATTTGCGGAAATCTATAAACATTAATACTCTATTTTTGATATCTTATTAGTATATATTATAGTATTTATTAAATTAAAGGCTCTAAAAAAATCTAAAAGAAAGAAAATGCCTTGACTGCTTTTGCATTGGACTACCAAATCTTCCTAGAAAATTATTTTTTGTAAAAACCCAAGTGCATAAGTCCAATACCCAAACACAATAGCTAGTTCCAAAATGCTTTGTACTTTCTATTTTATCCCCAAATTAGCTATGTGAAATGGATAAATTGCCTTCTCTATATTCTACATCAGATAGGATTTCATTCCTTACAACCGCACCTATATTTTCTCTCTCTCGCTTGCATTTTTCAAAAAAGAAACGAGCTATGTCAATCATTGATAGAGGTTAGATACCTCTTTTCAGTGTTATATCACCTCATTTTAGTGTTATGTCACTTCAATCTCGTGAATCCTGCAAATTTTATCTCAAACGTTTGAACGTGAACATCTCTTTGAGTATGAATTCAAAGTAAAATCTTGCCCAAAATGAGAGTTTGAATCCCTAGTTATTTTTCTATAAATACTAACATTTGATCTCATCTTGGAAGAGGATATCAGTCGCACGCCCCCTGCATGATGTTTTTCAGCCACTTCCACCCTTAAAAAATTTAGAAATAATATCCCTCGAAAATCTAGTACTACAAGTACCCCCTTAACTTTGGTATCAGAGCTATGTTATTATAAAATAGAGTTGTATGTATTTATATAAGGAATGCATATTATAATAGAACTAAATTTAGAAATCTACCAAAATATTATAAATACTAATAAAAAAATAGACCAATCCCAAAAATATAAGGAACTAAAACAAATATTATCTGAGAAGCGAAGAGAATTAAAAATAAGAAAAGAAAGACTATAGTATAATTTAATTGTTGGAGTATGTCAAAAATCAATAAAAGCACAAAAAGAAGAAAAATCATATTTAGAAGCTCTAATAGATAACCTAGAATACATACACCAACATGACTTATATACAATCAAATAGATAAAATGAATAAACAAGAATTCATAATAGATGAAAAAACATATGAAAATCACGAAGGGTTAAAAATAAGAATAGTATTTTCTAATTTAGGAAGAAGATATAAGAAAATAGGTGAACATTTATATTTAATTTTAGAAAAAAAAGAATTAAAATTAGAAGATAAACTAACAACTATAGTAAGAATAGCAAAAGAAAATGAAGAAATAGACAGGAAAAAAGAAATAGAAAAAATAAAACAATAAACTACGGATGAAATACAGAAGATAGAAGAAATAAAAAATAATAGGATTACTGAGTTAGAAAAAGAATTATGAATACTAAAATATCTATATGAAAAAAAACAAAGAGAAAAAGACGAAAAGGATAAAGAACAGAAATTACTAGATGAAATAAACCAATTAAAAGAAAAATTACAAACAATAAATGAAGAAATAAAGACCAATGAATTAGAAATAAATACAATAGATACTGAAGACAAGATAGAATTAATTATATTCTCTATAAATAAGGAAGAAATGACCATATTTTCAACAGATAAAGTAGAAATAATCAAAAATAAATTAAAACAACTATATAGTGAAGATCCACTAAAAGGATGGAAAAACATAAAACTACTGTAAAAATTGAGCTAATAAATAAAGATAGTATAATAACTCAAAAATCACTAATGTATAATTTCGATGATTTAAATGAATTTGAAATGCATATAAATGAACTATTAGAAAAACAATATATATAAAAAAGTAATAGCAAACACACTAGCACAGCATTTATAATAAACATAATGAACAAAAAAGAGTAGAATGGTTATTGACTATAGAAATTTAAATGTAAAAACTATAACATATAATTACCCAATACCAAACAAAATACTAAAAATAAGACAAATACAAGGATATAATTATTTTAGCAAATTTGACTGTAAATCAGGATTTTACCATTTAAAACTAGAAGAAGAATCTTAAAAGCTAACTGCATTTACAGTGCCACAAGGATTTTATGAATGGAATGTGTTACCATTTGGATATAAAAATGCACTAGGAAGGTATCAACATTTTATGAATAATTATTTTAAACAACTACCTAACTGTATAGTGTATATAGACGATACATTACTATATTCAAAAACTATAGATGAACACCTATATGAATTCAAACAATTTACAAATATAATAGAAAATTCAGGAATAAGCCTAAGTGAGAAAAACACAGAAATAATGAAAACCCAGATAGAATTCTTAGGAATACAAATAGATAAAAATGGAGTAAAAATGCAACAGCATATAGTACAAAAAATAATAAATTCAAAAGAAGAATTAGATACAAAAAAGAAGTTACAATCATTTTTAGGATTAGTAAATCAGGTAAGAGAATATATACCAAAATTAGTAGAGAATTTAAAACCATTACAAAAAAAATAAAAAAAAGATGTCAAATATAATTATAGTGAAGAAGATAAAAAACAAGTGCCAAACATAAAGACACTTTGTAAAAAACTACCAAAATTACAATTCCCAGATGAAAATAAAAATTTTACATATATATTAAAAGCAGATGCAAGTGAGCATAGCTATGGAGGAGTACTCAAATATAGGTACGAAAACGAAAAAATAGAACATCATTGTAGATATTATTAAGGAACATTTAATGAAACAGAAATAAAATGGAAAATAAATAGGAAATAATTATGTTCATTATATAAGTGTTTATTAGCATTTGAACCATATATTGTATATAACAAATTTATTATACGAATAGATTATACACAGGTACGATGGTGGTTAACTAAGAAAATACAAAATTTAATTACAACAAAAGAAATACGGAGATTGGTATTAAATATATTGAACTTTACATTTATAGTTGAAATAATTAATACTAACAAGAATATTATTGCAAATTACATATCAAGACAAAGCTACACAGACTGATATAACAGAAAATGATACACTAGAAGAAATACTCAAAACCCTAACTACGCTTTCAATGAAAGTGGACAGTATGGGCAATGAGGTAGCAAAGCTAAAGACTAATGAAGGTAAATTGAAGTCTAAACCTACAAATCAGCTGCATGACTATAAGAATATAGAACTATGTCGATCGGAAGACATCAAAAATCCAGAGCTAAAAGGAGACTTTGGGACACTCCGTAAAATCCATAATCTTTATCAATCTACATCTGCAGGTACAAGAAAAGGAGTTAGTAGACAAGGATTAAATTTGAACAAGATATTTGACAAACCATTTATACCCAAAATACCAAAAGACCCTTTACTCATACCTCCACAAACTACCACATCTCTAGAAAGTTTGAACCAAGACAAAAAAGCCTATAATCATATAACCCGAGCATAGATAGAAAATATATACAAAATACAAACTTACCTAAATCTTAAACCTATAGCCACAAATATCCAAGAACCAAACACAGACTATATCACCCAAAAACTACAAGGATACAACAAGTTAATCGCACTACCAAAAACCAATCCAAACCTAGTTAGAACTTGTTTTAGTTACGGACTACTTAATACCATGTATACCCAAGACGAAAATGAATTATCAGCTATACCTGAAATATATAGAGCATTTTTGACCTATAAAAAAATAATCAAAGGAAACCTATTTTTTATAAATTTTTATACTGCCCCAGCAGAGATATTATATGATGAAATTAAAACCAGTTATACAAGTTATAAAAATTGGATTAACCAGAGATATGATTATACCAGAAGATATTGGACGACATCCAGAAATACCTAAGGTAGAAATACCAGATTTCTATGCAAATAAATGAATTATTGGAATATCTACGATTATTCAAGAGCTAACAAATAATTATCTTAATGGAAACCCTATATGGAGTTATTATTCGCGAGACCAGCTAATGATCTATTCAAATTCAAGAAAGCTACGATAGTTAGATATGTAAGAAGTTCACAAATGAATAATGACATTACTCAATACAGAAAGACAACCAACTATAAGAGCAATTAAGAAGAAATTTATTTTAGAAAAATTATTGACAAGATATTACAAATTAATAGGACATAAATATCCCGATCATCAATGTTTGAGATGTAACGGAGAAGATAATATTATCCCAGAAGTCCAACTAGAATGAAAGATAAAGACAAAAATCAACCAAGAAGATAAAGATGAAAAGAAGCCAGCTGGAAGATACAAAACAGGAGATAGAAAGAAACATAAAGAAGGATGGACCAATGACAAGATAAAGGCAGGAGACAAGGAGACAAGATATTAAATCTATGAAAGTGACATGTGAATTATTATATAACTTATTGACTTCTAAAGACGTAAATTAAGGTATAGCATTTATTAGTTTTTATTAGTTCTTGACTTTTTGGCAAAGTGCCATTATTAGTTTTTCACTTTTTTGACAAGTGTACAATAGGAATAGTGTTAGGATTTTTATTTTGTAGATTAGAAATGTAAACTAGACGGAAAATATAAGGAAAAAATTTCTACACGGAAAGAAAGCCTCCTTGTACACAATCAAAAATCTCTCAAAATATTTCGTAAGATATTCAGTTTTATACTCAACTATGGAAAATCAAAGCTCAGAATCATCAAACCTACAAGAACAGGTATTTTCATTTATATTTATGAATAGCTAAATTAATAAATTCCTGACAATCATGATATAATAAAATAAGTACATTTAGTTACTATACAGTAGAATTATTTGAAAGATAATATGTTTTGAAGTTTATTAGCAAAGAGAAAAAGGAGAAAAATTTCCAGAACTATGCCATCCTAAAGGTGAAACCAGTAAGGCAGAAAAGCCATGATAGGATAGTAACCAGAGTTGAGGCGCTGTTTAGGGAAGAAGTATCCAAATGTACCGTGCTAATAGTGACAGAGAAACATAATTATCTAAGAATAATCTAGAACATAGTGATCTAAGATGATCATAGTTTGTTATGTATATGATTGAAAGGAATATTTTTACATAAGCATCATATGAAATAAAATGACTAACTACTTATCTGATGAAATGATAGATAGGGTCAAGATACTTATTTTGTATATACTTAAGGATATAGAAATAATAGATATAAGAAAACTCATATGGAAAAAGATATTTGATTTTGAAAATGAGTTACTAAATACTGAAAGGATAGAACATGAGTTAGAAAATATAGATTTTGATGGTAGATATTATTATTCAGCTTGGTATTACTCAGACTAAAATGATAATTTACGAATACTTAGAATATTGAAGGAGAGATATATAGCAAATAAGATTAATAGAAATACTTATGAAAAAGAATCTACTCGACTACATAAATACTAGAAATATAGAGCATATAGTGTACCTTAAATATAATATAGAAGAATTAATAAGGTTAAAACAAATAACTAAGGAATGCTATGACATAGCATTTCAACAAATATGATAAATCTAGTACTACAAGTATATTTAGTACTACAAGTACCCCCCTAGATTTATCATATTTGTTGAAATGCTATGTCATAGCATTCCTTAGTTATTTATTTTAACCTTATTAATTCTTCTATATTATTTTTAAGGTACACTATATGTTCCATATTTCTAGTTTTTATGTAGTCAAGTAGATTTTTTTCATAAGTATTTCTATCAATCTTATTTGCTCCATATCTCCCCTCCAATATTCTAAGTATTCATAATTTATCATTTTAGTCTAAGTAATACCAATTCGAATAATAATATCTACCATCAAAATCTATATTTTCTAACTCGTGTTCTATCCCTTTAGTATTTAGTAACTCTTCTTCAAAATTAAATATCTTTTCCATATGAGTTTTCTTATATCTATTATTTCTATATCCTTAAGTATATACAAAATAAGTATCTTGACCCTATCTATCATTTCATCAGATAAGTAGTTAGTTATTTTATTTCATATGATGCTTATTTCAAAATATTCCTTTCAATCATATACATAACAAAATATGATCATCTTAGATCACTATGTACTAGATTATTCTTAGATAATTATGTTCCTTTGTCACTATTAGCATGGTACGTTTGGATACTTCTTCCTTAAACAGCGCCTCAACTCTGGTTACTACCCTATCACGGCTTCTCTGCCTTATTGGTTTCACCTTTAGGATGACATAGTTTTGGGAATTTTTCTCCTTTTTCTCTTTGCTAACAAATTTCATAAAATATTATCCTTCTAATAATTCTACTATATAGTAACTAACATGAAATTATTTTATTATATCATGATTGTCAGGAATTTATTAATTTAGCTATTCATAATTATAAATGAAAATACCCATTCTTGTAGGTTTGATGATTCTGAGCTTTGATTTTCCATAGTTGAGTATAAAATTGAATATCTTATTAAATATTTTGAAAGATTTTTGGTTGTGTACAAGGAGGCTTGCTTTTCGTGTAAAAAGTCGTGCCTTAGATTTGCCGTCTGAATTACCTTTATAATCTACAAAGTAAAAATCCTAACACTATCTAACTATCGTAGCTTTCTTGAATTTGAATAGATCATTAGCTGATCTCGCGAATAATAATTCCATATAGGGTTTCTATTGAGATAATTATTTGTTAGCTCTTGAATAATCGTAGATATTCCAATAATTCGTTTATTTGCATAGAAATCTGGTATTTCTACCTTAGCTATTTTTGGATGTTGTCCAATATCTTCTGGTATAATCATATCTCCGGTTAATCCAATTTTTACAAATTATATTACTGGTTTAATTTCATCGTGTAATATCTCTGCTGGGTAGTATAAAACTTTATAAAAAATAGGTTTCCTTTGATTATTTTTTCATAGGTCAAAAATGCTCTATATATTTCAGGTATAGCTAATAATTCATTTTCGTCTTGGGTATACACGGTATTAAGTAGTCCGTAACTAAGACAAGTTCTAACTAGGTTTGGATTGGTTTTTGGTAGTGCGATTAACTTGTTGTATCCTTGTAGTTTTTGGGTTATATAGTCTGTGTTTTGTTCTTGGATATTTGTGGCTCTAGATTTAAGATTTAGGTAAGTTTGTATTTTGTATATATTTTCTATGTATGCTCGGGTTATATGATTATAGGTTTTTTTGTCTTGGTTTAAACTTTCTAGATATGTGGTAGTTTGTGGAGGTATGAATAAAGAGTTTTT
The DNA here is from genome assembly GCF_002878395.1 of Capsicum annuum. Lineage (NCBI taxonomy): Eukaryota > Viridiplantae > Streptophyta > Magnoliopsida > Solanales > Solanaceae > Capsicum > Capsicum annuum. The sequence continues at coordinate 68,224,300 of NC_061122.1, read as the reverse complement.
TTGGTATTTTTGGTATAAATGGTTTGTCAAATATCTTGTTCTGATTTAATCCTTGTCTACTAACTCCTTTGCTTGTACCTGCAGATGTAAACTGATAAAGGTTATCGGTTTTATGGAGTGCCCCAACGTCTCATTTTAGCTCTAGATTTTTGATGTCTTTCGATCGACATAGCTCTGCATTTTTATAGTCATGCGGCTGACTTGTAGCTTTAGACTTCAGTCTACCTTCATTTGTCTTTAGCTTTTCTACCTCATTGCCCTACTGTCCACTTTCATTGAAAGCGTAGTTAGGGTTTTGAGTATTTTTTTTTAGTGTATCATTTTCTGTTATATCAATCTGTGTAGCTTTGTCTTGATATGCAATCTGCAATAACATTCTTGTTAGTATTAATTATTTCAACTGTAAATGTAAAGTTCAATATATTTAATACCAATCTCTGTATTTCTTTTGTTGTAACTAAATTTTGTATTTTCTTAGTTAACCATCATCGTACCTGTGTATTATCTATTCGTACATTAAATTTGTTATATACAATATATGGTTCAAATGCTAATAAACACTTATATAATGAACATAATTCTTTCCTAGTTATATACCATTTTATTTCTGTTTCATTAAATATTCCTAAATAATATCTACAATGATGTTCTATTTTTTCGTTTTCATACCTACATTTGAGTACTCCTCCATAGCTATGCTTACTTGCATCTGCTTCTACTATATATATAAATTTTTTATTTTCATCTGGGAATTGTAATTTTGGTTGTTTTTTACAAAGTGTCTTTATTTTTGCACTTATTTTTAATATTCTTCACTATAATTATATTCTACATCCTTTTTTAATTTCTTTTGTAATGGTTTTAAATTCTCTGCTAGTTTTGGTATATATTCTCTTACCTGGCTTACTAATCCTAAAAATAATTGTAACTTCTTTTTTGTATCTAATTCTGATTTTGAATTTATTATCTTTTGTACTATATGTTGTTGCTTTTTTACTCTGTTTTTATCTATTTGTATTCCTAAGAATTCTATCAGGATTTTCATTATTTCTGTCTTTTTCTCACTTAGGCTTATTCTTGAATTTTCTATTATATTTGTAAATTGTTCGAATAACTTTAGGTGTTCATCTTTAGTTTTTGAATATAGTAATATATCGTCTATATACACTATACAGTTAGGTAGTTGTTTAAAATAATTATCCTAAAATGTTGATACCTACCTGGTGCATTTTTATATCCAAATGGTAACACATTCCATTCATAAAATCCTTGTGGCACTATAAATGCAGTTAGTTTTTTAGATTCTTCTTCTAGTTTTAAATGGTAAAATTCTAATTTACAATCAAATTTGCTGAAATAATTATATCCTTGTATTTGTCTTATTTTTAGTATTTCGTTTGGTATTGGGTAATTATATGTTATAGTTTTTGCATTTAAATTCCTATAGTCAATAAACATTCTACTCTTCTTTGTTCACTATATTTATTTACTATAAATGCTGGGCTAGTGTGTTTTTTATTACTTTTTTGTATATATTATTTTCTAATAGTTCATTTATATGCATTTCAAATTCTTTTAGATCGTCGAAATTATACGTTAGTGATTTTTGAGTTATTATACTATCTTTATTTATTAGCTCAATTTTTACAGTAGTTTTATGTTTTTCCCATTCTATTAGTGGATCTTCACTATATAGTTGTTTTAATTTATTTTTGATTATTTTTACGTTATCTATTGAAAATATGGTCATTTCTTCCTTATTTATAGAGAATATAATTAATCTTATCATGTCTTTAGTAGTTTTTATATTTTCTAATTTTTGTGTAATTTTTTCATTCCTTTTATCTAATCTGTTTTCTTTCTTATTTTATTAGTAACTCTTTTCACTCTTACCTTTTGTTTGCATAGTGTTGTAAACCACTGGTGTGTTTTAGTTATTATGTGTGGATATAGTTTATCTAAGAATGACATTCCTAAAACCATATCTTTTGATGTTAGTTCGTTATTATAAATTTCTTCTATTATTAATATTTTATCCCATATTTGTATTTTTACATTCCTAGCTTTATATGTAATTAGACTTCCTTCATTATTAAATTTGTAACTACTATTGGTGTTTTTAACTTATCCCATTTATTTTCTGGTAAACAGTTATATCTACATAAATTGGCTTCTGCTCCTGTATCTATCATTGGCGTATAATATCTATTATAATATCTTTCTACTATTATCTTCATGAGTAAATATATTTCATATTAAAGCTCTTTTTATTAACAATTTTTCTTTATTATACTTTATAGTTAATTGGGTATGTTCTATATTGTATGGTTTTACTTGTTCCAACCATTTTATTCCTAATATTATACCTGCTTTTGTGTTTCTTCTTTTACTTCAAATTCAATTTTTATCTTTATGACTCCTATTATAATTTTTTTTCAGTTGTATTTTTAATAATTATTAGGTTTCTTGGCAAATATGGACATTAATCATTATTTGTTTTAATTTCTTCAGTTTTTACTAAGTATTTCATTGTATAATTATCTTTTTGTCTTGTGTTTATTAGTATTAAATATTACTTTTCATCTATTGTTCCTATTATATAATATTGAGTTAGGTTAGGTTTTGGAGTTATCTCATATTGCTATTATTTTTATTTTTCTGTCTTTTCATAAGATATTCTCTTTGGTGTTCTTATTTTTTCATTTACTCTTTCTAAATCTTTTTCTATATCTATATTTTGGTAGCTATAATCATTATTATCTCTGATTTTTACAAATTGCTCAAAAGGGCTTTCTATTTGTATTTTTTTTATTTTATTTTTTCCAGTTATTTTATGCTTTGTTGTTAATACATATAAATGTTTACATCTTGCTGTAAATATTTTACTTCCTGAAGTTAATTGTATTCCTGATATTTTCCAATTTAATACTAATGACTTATCTATATTTTTATCTGTTATTGGTACTAAATAATTTGCACTTATTATAAATTTAAATTTTTGGTATATTAGATTCCCTCTTATAGCACTTATTATGCTTTTTTCTATAGGTTTTACAATCCTATCATCTACTAAATGCAGTTCTATTGGTGTATCTATTTCTTCTCTAAAACATGCTTTTATTAATATTTCTGTTCCTTCAAGGTGTACATATTTTATTGGGTCTTTACTTTTTATATCTTGTATTTCTTTATTAACTATTCTTTTTGTTACTAGTGGTATAATAGCTTTTCCTTTCGCATATCTACAATCTATTATATGTTCTTTTTGGCTTGCTACGTAGTATTATTCTTTCCGTCTATTAAATATATTCCTCATTGTTGATATTTTAAATATTTTTTTTACACTTAAGTCTAATTCTTTTCCTTTTATTTCTTCAAATATATTACTATCAAATACAATTTTTTGGTCTATTTCTTCTTTATTTAAATATTCTTTTTTTTTAATTATTTATATACTTTCTTCAGTCATTTAATTCATCTAATTCGCTATCTATTTCGTTATCTGTTTCATTTTCCGAGATTTCATATATACTATCTTCACTTTCTAATTCATAATCTATATAGCCTATTTGCATATATTCTGTATTTTCTATCTTTATTTCTGATATTTGTTTTTTTTTTTGTATCTTTAGGTACTTTACAATCTTTAGCTAGGTGTCCTAATTTTCCACAATTATAATATTTACATTCTTTTATAGATTTCTTCTTTCTATATTGGGATTTCTTATATTTATTATATTTCTTATGTCGTTTTCTTTTCTTGTAGTATTTTTCTTCACATTCAAATTGGGGTTCTATTTTATCTTTGCAACATGCTAAATTCTTTATTAATGTTTTTTTCATTTTTAATTCTTGCCTATATTTTTCACATATATTCCTATACCATTGTTGTAAAAAATTTATTGTCTCTACTATTTTTGTTTCATCCCAACTTTTTATTATTTTTGAACTAAATGGTTCAGGTAGTTTACTAAAATATAATCTCCTTATTTCCTTACTTTCTTTTACATTATATTATCCCTTATAATAATATTCTTTGAATGTAGTACATATTACATATTGCTAATTTCAACATTAAATTTCTATTTGTATCCTTTTCCATATTTTGTTGTTGTTGTTGTTCTTCTTCTGTTTCCATACTACTAAATTCATTTCTTATAGCCGTTTCATATTTTTTTAATATTTCCATGGGTGATGCTTTAGTTGTTCCTTCTTTAGTTGTTCCTTCTGTATTTTTTTCAGATCTTAATACCCTTTTACTTTCTTCAGTTAAATTTGATAGCCATAATTTTACTGTTCCTATTAATGTTCTTTCTATATATTCTTGTGTATTTGTTATGTCTATGCTATTATCTAGTAATTGTTTTGATATATATCCTACCCATAATTGTATCGTCTTATTTGTGTCTATTACACTGTCTAAATCTAAAAAAGTTGTAATTTTTATTAACTATTTATTTTGGTGTCCATCTGTATTCATTTTTTGTATTGTACTTATTTTTGTAATTATATTTAGGTTTTTTTATTTCTGATGCACTAGGTATTATGTTTTCGTCATCTTTTTTTATCAAGAGTATTTATTTCTTCTATATTTTCTTTATTAACTGCTTCTTCTTTATCCTTAATTTCTAGATCTTCTATTCTTTCTAAATTTTCTGTATGTGTTTCACTATCTTCTGAATCATAATCATTTTTTTTCCAGTATCGATTTTATTTATTTCTAATTCATTGGTCTTTAATTCTTTATTTTTTGTTTGTAATTTTTCTTTAAATTGGTTTATTTCATCTAGTAGTTTTTGTTCTTTATCCTTTTTGTCTCTTTCTCTTTTTCTTTTTTCATATAGATCTTTTAGTATTTGTAATTCTTTTTCTAACTCAGTTATCCTATTATTTTTATTTCTTCTATTTTTCGTATTTCATTCGTAGTTTGTTATTTTATTTTTACTATTTTTTTTCCTGTTTATTTCTTCATTTTGTTTTGCTATTCTTACCATAGCTGTTAGTTTATCTTCTAATTTTAAATCTTCTTTTTCTAACATTAAATATAAATGTTCACCTATTTTCTTATATCTTCTTCCTAAATTAGAAAATACTCTTCTTATTTTTAATCCTTTGTGATTTTCATATGTTTTTTCATCTATTATGTATTCTTCTTTATTCATTTTATCTATTTGATTGTATATAAGTCATGTTGATGTATGCATTCTAGGTTATCTATTAGAACTTCTAAATATGATATTTCTTCTTTTTGTTCTTTGATCGATTTTTGACAGACTCCAATAATTAAATTATACTGTAGTCTTTTTTTCGTATTTTTAATTTTCTTCGTTTCTCAGATAATATTTGTTTTAGTTCTTTATATTTTTGGGATTGGTCTATTTTATTCATTAGTATTTATAATATTTTGGTAGATTTCTAAATTTAGTTCTATCATACTATGCATTCCTTAAATAAATACATACAACTCCTCTATTTTTAAATAACATAGCTCTGATACCAAAGTTAAGGGGGTACTTATAGTACTAGATTTACTTGTAGTACTAGATTTATCATATTTGTTGAAATGCTATGTCATAACATTCCTTAGTTATTTGTTTTAACCTTATTAATTCTTCTATATTATTTTTAAGGTACACTATATGCTCCATATTTCTAGTATTTATGTAGTCGAGTAGATTTTTTTTCATAAGTATTTCTATCAATCTTATTTGCTCCATATCCCTCGTCCAATGTTCTGAGTATTCGTAATTTATCATTTTAGTCTGAGTAATACCAATCTAAATAATAATATCTACCATCAAAATCTATATTTTCTAACTCGTGTTTTATCCCTTCAGTATTTAGTGACTCATCTTCAAAATCAAATATCTTTTCCCATATGAGTTTTCTTATATCTATTATTTCTATATCCTTAAGTATATACAAAATAAGTATCTTGACCCTATCTATCATTTCATCAGATAAGTAGTTAGTCATTTTATTTCATATGATGTTTATGTCAAAATATTCCTTTCAATCATATACATAACAAAATGTGATCATCTTAGATCACTATATACTAAATTATTCTTAGATAATTATGTTCCTTTGTCACTATTAGCACGGTATGTTTGGATACTTCTTCCCTAAACAGCGCCTCAACTCTGGTTATTACCCTATCATGGCTTCTCTACCTTACTGGTTTCACCTTTAGGATGTCATAGTTTTGGAAAGTTTTCTCCTTTTTCTATTTGCTAATAAACTTCAGAACATATTATCCTTCGAATAATACTACTATATAGTAACTAACATGAACTTATTTTATTATATCATAATTGTCAGAAATTTATAAATTTAGCTATTCATAATTATAAATGAAAATACCTGTTCTTGTAGGTTTGATGATTCTGAGCTTTGATTTTCTATAGTTGAGTATAAATCTGAATATCTTTATTGATTATATGAGAGAATTTTTGTTGAGTACAAGAAGGCTTGCTTTCCGTGTAGAAAGTCTTGCCTTAGATTTGCCGTCTGACTTACATTTATAATCTACAAAATAAAAATCCTAACACTATTCGTACTTTGGATTTTAGTCTCAATGAAACTTTTCGACCGCACATACCTAAGGATATGCTAACTACAGTTAACCAGCCAAACTTAGGTTAGTAAAAAAAAGTTATGAAAAGGATTATGTTAAAAAAAAAAAGTATATTATAATAAAAAAACAAATGAAAAGGTAATTATTGTTAAGGAAAAATATTAGAACTTTTAAAAGTTCTTAACTAAAATAAAGAAATGTCCATTCGAAAAAAATCATTGAAAACATATTTTGCAAACTTTATTCAAATTTTGAAATTAGCGATCATCTAAAAATCTTTTTTTTTTTTAGCCGTTATTATCATCCAAAGATGTACCAACACAAGTTTCTATGATATTTTAAGCACATGGCAAAAATCTTAAAGCATACTAATACTTCTTTCCCTCATGTCAATCAATCTTCATGATTTGGTCATATTAACAAATTGACTACTAATTCAATACTTAGTGATTTGTTATCGAAAGACGATAATATAAAACTAATTATTTAAACTCCTAAACAAATTAAGAGTCACGTTGAGAAAATTCACTGAATCCAACACTTTATATATATTTTAAATCAAAATAGGCAAAGCTGGTACTTTAAAGAAGAGATTGTTGGCCTTTGACCGGAAAGCTTTACAAAAAATTATTTAAAACTGGTTCTAAGGATAAAATACTAGCTAGTGAGAAGTTAGCATTGGTCCTATTTAAAAGATAAATTATGATTAAATATTTCAAGAGGCAACTAGATCCTGTAACTTCTCGGTCATTAAATCTTTTTAAACATTAAAGGCATCACAAAGGAAAGTTAGTTATTGAGTTAGAGATTATATACAGCAGATTATTTTTTCTACATTTCAAGTGTTCTAGTCCTAATTTCCAATCAACAAAATCAATGGAAATAAAAGTAAGAATACAAACAAATAAACAAATAAACACAATAAAGGTCATAATAGAATCAATAACGAGTAACAAAAGAAGGAACGAGCGTAGTATCACCCTCCCATGTCAATTAGTGATGATGCGGTGGAAAGGAAACAATGGTTAAAGAGTACTGCGACGTTTCATGTCTTCCTTTTCTTCTACCTTATTCACTTGTTTGAATATGAATATATGTTTGAAGGTGAAGAGATGCTCGTAGAACGGATATGCAAGTATGATTGATTGCTGAGTCTCAATTTTTGTGAGAGTCTCAAATTGAGACTCCATTTTTGCTCCAAAGTATTCATGCAAATTAAAAGAAAAAGGATTAGAAGGTCGAATGATGTTTACTGATGTCAAAAGGAAGAATAATAAAAAATATAAGCAGCAAATAACTACTAACAAACGAAACCACTATGTTACTAAATACACTTTCTACATCCATATTTCTTAGAATACTTGTTCTAGTACTTAGATTAAAATAAAACTACAAGCTACAATAAAATTACCTGGCAACAGTAGTGAAAACAAGAAATACAACTAACTTTCAAGGCTAAATATTGGAGGAAAAGTGCAAGATTTTGGCAGGGAATTAACATGCAACTTTGTGACTTTAATCTAATCAAAACTTTGAAACCTATGGAGGCGTGATATTTACTGAAATAAAGCATGGCGATTCTAATTTTTTGTCAAATAGATAACTAAAAATGGTTAACTTCCACTGATTTGCAATAGAGATTAAGAAAAAGACCATGATAATTTCGAACTCCAAACAATTCATACCACATTATTATGACCAAGATACACTTTTAGCTTCTATTTGAATAAAATATATATCCTCATGTCTACTAGGTTTAAACTAAAATGAAAATATTAAATAAAACATGAGTAAAAGAATGATTCAAGAAAATTTAAGGCATGATAACATTTAGGACCTTAACTTATCCACGCCTTTTGCTAGACAAAATATGTACAGAGGCTTAAAAGAACGACTAAAGAACCGTTTGGAGGAAGTTCAACAAAGAGCAGCATAATATCTTTGAACTAAATAGAAAACAGCACACCCTTTCGTAAAAAAAAGCTTTCAAACAGAGAAAGAGAATTCGATATGTATATTAACGATTGAGTGGTGAGCGAATCTATCGGCCCCACATTCTACGGTATTTAAAATGCAATAACATCATGAGATACTAAATTGTTTTCACATTGTACACACAAACGAGGATACCATTTCAGATTCAAAGTCAGAACTAAAGAAGAGTTATGGACACTAACTATTAAACTCTTTAAAAAATTCTGACTAATTAGACGCAAATTTGGCAGCGAACAAAGACAATACAAGACTGAAATTAAGCACCCACTACATGCATGTTTGCTATAATCTATAAGTAAGGGGAATAAAATGAGTCGGACCATGTCCAAGATTAAATTGGCCATGCAAGGGCCTAACGCATGTTCTCGAGCCCATGAATGGGAAAAACAATAATACAAAAGGAAGTAGCCACAACTAAAATTACATTGCTGGGTAGGAGGCAACCCACCCTTCTAACTAGTTTTTGCTTGTCTTATAGGTATTTTTTGGTGGGAGGCCACCACCCTTCAAACTAGTTTTTTTTTATAGGTATTTTGGAGTGCTATGGAGCTTAAATAAGTGTAGTAAAGCTTTGAGGATGAATAAATTCAAGTTTGGTAAGTTTTGAAGAGAGAATAATCTCTGTGTGTTGCATATTTGATGCCATGAGGTAGCCCCTCATCGCACCACATAGAGCAGGAGTTCACTTCCTTAGTCTAGCGCTGTACCCATGCTGTGAACCCTACAGCTTGCCCCAAAACTTGCATCACAAACCCTGCTACTCGCCCGCAGCACCGCGCTACATAAATTAGTCTTTTCCGCACCCCCACAACATGCACCTCTACCTCGCCCCAATCTTTGTGCGACCCACCTCCCCACCGCTACCCCTCACTAGTTTCTCATTATAACACCTACTCCCTAAACACACCCTTCCTACGTTGATTGTACATTGTGCACATACCTTTCCCCCCTATCTTTCTCTTGTTGTTCACTCCAAGGTAAGTTTATTCATTTATTTTATTTTTTAGTGTTTTGTTGTAAGAGATTTGTTGTTTTAATTTTACTTGTGGGTGAATGCGTGAGAATATGTTCTAACTTGTGTTCTGGTCTCTTGGGGGAGGATAAAATCCATGTTTATGGGTTATAAAGATTTTTAGTGTGCTTCAATTATCTATATTTTCAATTATTAGGTGCCTTTGTAATCCTTTTAGGTCCAATAAATATAGTTGGATCTTGGTTTGGTGGAGTTGTTCTTTTTAATGAATTGCATTTTTTTTAGAATACTTGAATTTCTATTGCCTATTTCTATAGAACTTGAATTGTGTTCTATGTTTATGGGTTCGATAAGGTAATGAGTAGTTAATTATGATGAATGTCTTAGTTGGGGTGTAATGGTGTGTTGATATTGGGTTCACCATGATGTTATTGTATTAAATTGGTTTATGATGGTACTTTTCCAAACTTATGTGTTAGGGATGTCTAAGTACCTAATAGAACCAGTTAAGTTGGTTATACTAATAAATTAAGTATGGGGTGATCCTATGATACCCTCCCCTTAATTACAGTTATCCATTTTGTGCTTTGGTAATGCTTGGTGTTGGTGTATGTTACATGCTTATAAAACCCAAAGTGAGCAAGGGTGAGGGTGTTTCCTCTAGATCTCGACAAGGATAAATATGTATGCACACGGGGCAACCAACCACTGCTAATCAGGTTGTCCCTTCTACTTCTCAAAGTGTACATTAAAGGTTTGGTGTGAAATGGGTTAAGAAATATGGTATCCAATGGTACACGGACAACAAGAAGAACCATTACCAACCAACTAAGAGAATTTATATAGAGAGTTTGGAGACCCACTACCGGCAAATCCTAGCATGGATTAGGCAACGAAAGATAGATTTTATTTTTGATGACACGAGAGAGTGTAACCTGGACTTAGTGCGAGAATTTTATGCCAATTGGTTTCTAGAAATTCACGATAATGATGTATAAATTTTCAAGTAGATTCTGAAGTTGGATGTCATGACACTTAGTTCTTTCCTTCACACACCAGAGGTGAATCATACGAGATTGAGAGAGTTGTACAGTCGACCACCTTATAAAGCTATCTATCACACATTATGTGGTCCGTGATCTATGGCTAAATGGGTGCATCACAAAGATAAGAGATTTCATAAAACTTTCCCCTATGCTCATTTGAACATGGAAGCTTAAATTTGGTTGTGGATTTTTGGCGCTTATTTGATCCTTGAGTCCCACTTGACTAGCATTTCACGTGATGGGGTATGTCTTTCTTATTCATAAATTAGTGATGTTCCTATAAATATTGGTGTAGTTATCTGTGTACCCGTGAAAAAATCCCTAGTGCACAAGGGAGTTCAATTCAGCTTTGGGGTCTTTTGACTAAGTTTTTGAGAGAGAATGGGGTTGAGGAGGACCTGGAAAATTACAAGCCAACTATAAATTTGAGGGGATTTGATATTTCAAAGGTTAAGTAGCATGAGTCTATCCATAGGCCCTCCTTCACTACAATTTAAAGGAATACAAGAGATGATAGCTTTGTAATATCCCTACAGGTCATTTTTCTACATTTCCATGTATTTTTACCATTTATATCTTTCCTCTAGTTATCCCAAGTCAATTATGACTTGTTGAAGCTGACAGTTTGGTTACCGGGTAGTTCATTTGGTCATCGAGCCAATTTTCTATTTTGAAGTCTTTACCAGTAAGAATTGGATACCGAGAAAAAGCTTTAGTCAGACAACCTTGTATGCTAATTTTAATAGTTCCAACAGCTCTGAAACATCAATTTTAGGCTAGCAGGACCTTTAATTTGGGTCCCACATCTTGTAAACTCATTTTGAGCTATTGGTAAGAAATTAAGAAAATTGACACTTAGGTGTGGGACCTACTTTTCATCAAAATGACTTTGAAAGGAAATTTCGACTTTACCATTAATCCCAAAACATCGAATTAAATAGGGTAGTATATTTCTTTGTTTCATAGGATTCCAGATGAAACTTGAGAGGCCAATGGAAACTTGAAATTTACCAAGTCCTCAGCTGGTGCATCCACTTAAGCGCCATTTAGGTTGCTTAAGTGGAGGTTGCGTTCGTGAACAACCAATCGCTAAAATAACCTAGCTTGATCACTGAGAATCATGTTAGAGAGCCACTCATCGTGTAAACGAGTGCCTCTTAAAAGAAACCACGGTCACTTACGTGGCATGTGCAAATGGATTACAGGATTACAATTGGGCCCCTCCAGCCCACCTTAGGCCAAGACAATTATTAGCTCTTAGTAGACTTTATAGGTGTATTTTACCCTTAAAATTGTATATTTAGGAGCTTAAAGAGGCTGGTTACATGATACTTATGCTAGCTTTGTACTTGGGAGTTGATACTAGCTCCAGTTTAAGTTTGGAGATTATTGATTATGAGTTTCGATTCAAGTCTGGTGATTTATGATTTTTGAGTTTCGATTCAAGTCCGATAATTGATGATATGAGTTTAAGTTTAAGTTTTGAAAATGATGTTGATGATATTGAGTTCCAATTTGAGTCCATCATCAAGAGTTTATTTATGATATGTTATGATATGGAAAGTTTAAAGGTTATGATTTTAAGATATGGTTACTTATAATGCTTTTTGGTTATTACTTTTCTTTTTCTCGCCCTCATAGCTTATGGAGGCCTGCATTGAGTTTTTTACATTACCACATTATTGGCTTATGGGGGCCAGTTTTGTAGTATTAGTGATACTTTCTTTCCTATTATGGTTGTTTCGATTATTTATTTACGCTGTTTGGAGAATTATTCAAGGTTTGTCCTTTTACCTTGACTTTGCTTATTTATTTTTCATTCTATCTTTTTATTTTGATTTATCTTAGTCAGCCGATAATGAAAATTGAGTACCCGTGGCTTTGGTACTCATACTACATTTATGTTCCTTTTTAGTTCAGATCCAAGTACTAGTGGCCGTTGTTAACACTACGATCATGTTGCATTGAGTTCAGAGATAGGACAAGATCTCAGAGTCGGAGTTGAACTTTTCTCATTTTTTGACTTTTGTTTAGTCTTTCATTATTCATGACTGACGTATATTTGACTATTATAGTACTCATATTCTTTTGTTTGCGGCTCTTGAATTGATAATAATAGGTCGTGAGATGTTATTGTTATCCTATCTACCTTTCTATTTACTACTATTACTTAATTTTTGGTAGCAAGTCTTTTACTTTCATATTCCCAACATTTATGCCATTTTTTTATCAAATTATCCTACTATTTATAGCTCTAGGCTACAGTTCGGCTTACATAATGAAGGGATAAAGTAGGTTCCATCATGATTCATAAATCAGGCTATGAAAAATTGGTACCAGAGCACTAGGTTCATCGTTATTGTTTGTACAAGAGCAAGTGTCTCATGGATCAAAATAATGACGTTTGTTTCTTACCTCTGGAAGTATAAGACATTCTTAGAGGATTTCATTTTCTTCACTCATTTCATTCTATAAGACTGAGTTGGCTTTTAAATATTCCTTTGGTTTAACTTTTTTGCATATGGCTAGGATGTATGCTACCGCTCTATAAGACAAGGACCCAAAGTCTGTGATAGGAATCCTATCTCTTTTTGTAGATAACCCTGAGGTAAGGGATACCTGAGATATGCATCCCAATTATATACCAAGATAGAGCGCCTTTACTAGATCTAATTCCTACTCCCACTCTAGAGATTCCTCCACTATAGCCTATGGTAGGCTAGGGACCAACTAGGCTCTATTGAGGTGTGTTTCTTCTTCACTACTTTGGGATGTGTTGGTTCAAATATTAGGATTAATTGGTGGTGCAAAGTTTACGGATCAAAATGATATATGAGGGGGATGGGGTACAGCCTATAGTTGTGGCTCCCAGAGTTGAGGTCCCTCCTATACTAGTGGTTTCTCAATCGGTAGTTTCTCATTCGGTGGTTGCAAAGCCTACTATATTTGTTGGTGGGGGGCAAAAGATGCTGGGTAGATTCTTGTATTTAGCTCTGCGTAGGTTTTCTGGTGCATCGGGTAAAGATGCTTATGATTTCTTGGTTGCTTGAAGGGATAGGTATCATGATCCAAACCCTGGCCTAGCCATGATGAGTAATCTCAAGCCCACCATGGGATGGCGATTACCCCCTTAGCGTAACTTCTAAAGGACAATAGAAGAATAAAGCGGAATCCAACCAAATAGAAATAAGATGAATAAATAAGTTATATGGAAATTCTAATAATCCCAAGTAGACAACCATTAATCCCAATACTTTTCCACAAAATCCTTTAAAACCAGAAATACCAACTAAGTCGGGAAATGCCCCAGACTATGATAGAAAGGAATTCAAAATTCCCAAAATATGAAAAGAAACCTAATAAAATGGCAGGCTTTTCAAAAGATGGAGGATCACTACTTAACAACAGACCAACAGACGTACCAAACAACCTAATGCTGCATAGGAGCAGTAGAAAAGTCCTTCAAACCTACATCATGAAATGATGCAGTGTTTAAGGATGATAAGTGGGGCAAGCACTAATGTGTAACTCAGGGAAAAGGGATAATATAATTCTATTGCCAAAAACTAGTCAAAACCATATGCATAGCATTTATATATATACATATATATGATGTCATGATAAGGACAAGGATCCATTTACATGATATTTTAAACCATTAGCTTGAACTATATAGCTCACTTAGTCCAAAAGGAACCCAGGAGCTCTATGGGTCTGACTCTCCCTACCGGAAGGGCCCTAGTGCATGCTAGCCAAACGTTCTGAGGAAACTAAGGAAAGGATAAAGACACCAAGGCCATAGAAATAAAAAAATATAATGTAAATCTAGACACATAGTCATATGGACCCCCAACATTGGCAACTATTATTTCCAGTCTAGGTCTATTTGGGACATACACCTCCACGGTGAGCTACACAATTCCCTTTAATCCTAATTTAAAATAGTTTACACATAAACCAACCTTAACCATGAATCATTTATAAGGAATTTAATGACTTGGTAACTTCATACCAATAGGTTTGCAAGTTAATCCAATTATGCCAAACCAATCTATATAACCGTTAGACTCCCTGATAAATCCTAAAATACCCCTTCTTAGAAGGATAAAGCGGTCATTGTGAAAATATAGTAACCCAACCAGGTTGGGTTTGATCCCATAGGGAATAGGTTAAAAATCTATCTCAAACTCATAGAAATCACCAGGCAGTGCAAAAAATTTAAAAGAGGGGATTTGTAGTAAATAGCTAAAAGTAACAAGGCTTAGTTGCTTTTAGTTGTAAGCAATCTAAGACAAACACTAGGCTTGTGTTCCTGTTGGATTCTCAACTCAGTAGACTTATCGTGCACTATAAAACTATTCCAATATCTTGTATGTAGAATCTGATAAGTTATATACCACCAATGGTCTTTAGAACTTATTGAAGGATCTCACCCATTACCTTTTGAGTCTTAGGATGTTACCTTACTAACCATTATCCTGAATCCGAGTTTACTATAACCTTTTGAGTCTCTAGTTATTAGATGATAGTTAAATATCTTACTTAGATAATGAAACACCCTGAGTTTGACCCTTAGAAATTTCCTTAGTTTTTGAACTCTCTGGGAACCATACGACTCAAACATAATAGTCGTATGTTATTCTAATGACTTAGGAGCCCAATTCATATGATAAATAGTATGTTCTAGGCCAATTCTTGGGCATTCTTTTGTTGTAGCAATAAGTCCTTCATAACGATTAATTGTGTCTTAAAATAGGTCATACCCTAGACTCTTTGTCAAGGGACCAAAACTTGGGCTTCCTTACTTACGTGGTAATGATTCCTCATATAAACTTGTTACCTTTGATAATGGGTCATCGTCAGGGCCGTTAATACTGGAATTTTTGACATTACTTCAGTAACTTGGAAAATTCAATTATCTATCTCTTGGAGAGTCTAGAGCTCAAGAACTTAGGGGGTATTACATTACCTCCCCCCTTCTTAGGATCAGTTGTAACCAAATGAGAAATTAGGTTACCCTTATCACGCTAAAAACAAAAATGCTAATAAAATCCAAGGACAAATTAAAAAGGCAACAAGAGGGAAATAAAACTCATACCTTAAGCACTTCCATCCATCTTTGGAAACAAGATTGGGTACTTAGTTGTCATGTTTTCTTATGATTTCCATGTAGCTTCTTCCATCTTTTTATTTCTCTTAAGAATCTTTATCGAAGCTATATCCTTAGTCCTCAATATACAAACTTGTCTATCCAATAGTTTAATTGAGACATCCTCACAAGATAATGAATCCTCAAAACCAATATACTCAACTGGCATTATCAAAGAAGGGTGATGTGTCATGGAAACACGGCACCTTCGATGCTTAAAACCATGGAATTATGATTGAACTTAGGTTTTTTAGTAGATCTGATATGTTTTTATGGATATTACAGGTAAAAAAGGTCTAGCATAGTGTTGGAAAGAAATTAGAAGAAAAAATCCTAAAAGGACCAAATTTACAGAAGGTACGAGGATCCTCACAGGCCTTCAACACTTTATACTAATTAGAGGCTAAATCATAAGCATAATAGAAACAAGGTCTAAGAAGAAAAAAGAAGTGTTGAGAAGATACGACCGAGCAACTGAGTTATAAGATGAGGGTACTAGTTGTATCATGAAAGCGTAAAATAAAAAGAACAAAATGAATAAATTTAGAGTTGAAGTTTCAAAAGAATATGAGTCGAAAGTCTGAGTATGACTCGTATGATCCAACCGTAAGCAGACCATTGTCCAAAGCAAGAAAGTAAGAAGTCCTAAGTTGATACAAGTGAAGGCCACGAGATGTATGGTCATGGTACGAATCGTAAGTAGTAATAGTATGATTAATAGAAAGTTTAGGCCTAGAATATTAGATACTGGAGTGGATACGAGAGGCATAGTACCACTCGTAAAAAGATGGTACGAGTGGATGAGCGAGTCATACCTTGTGCCGGCATAACCTTACCTTTTCCATTTTTATTAGGATTTCTAGGTATTTTTGAGATACTATAAATACCCTAGGGTTTATATTTTATTAGGTTACTTACTTCGACATAATTTACAATTATTCTTAAGATTTTGAGTTTGTATTGAATGGAAGACTTGGGATCTTACTCATCTTATTCTTGTGCAATTTATTATATGTATTCTTCATTGATAATCATGGTTGCTTACATGAACATGAGCGGCTAATCTCCCTAAATAGGATTGTGGAAACCTTGGTGGATTATCAATGTAAAGGAAGTGGAAGATTCATCTATTCTAGGGTTTATGCATGTATCTTAATCTTCTTCACAATAATTGACCTAAGAGCTACTGGAGAAGCTTAGGGATAGCCTGTATTTGTAAATGTCCTCACAAGGGAGTTTGTTAGTGAGAAAAGAGTATTAAGACAGTAATTTTAGATTTACCTCCATCATACTACAACCTTATCTCATCCAATCACTTGAGAATCAAAAAGTGAAAGTAAACTGAAATCATAGATAGGGAGAAATAAGGCAACACCCTAAGACTCACGAGGTAAAGGGTGAGATTTACCAATACGTTTATAAGACAATAGGTAATATATATTTTGTCAACTTTAAATAAAGAGAAATAGAATAGGTGGATTAAACATGAGAAATTTAAGGAGTTGAGAAGCCAGGGGGAACACAGTCTTAATGTTCGTCTTTTATTTTTTACATCTCAAAACATTCAATATTCGGTTACTACTTACTTATTTCTTCTAAAACCCCTTATTTACTTTTTGCACTACTCATGAATTATGTAAAGTTAAGCGACTATTCAAAGTCTTATCTATGGAATAGAACCCAACCTAGTTGGGTTACTATATTTTTCATCGATCGCATCATACTTCTTTGGAGGTTAGTTTTGGGAGACATTAATTTTTGGTGCCATTGTCGGGGAACACAGTTTGTGTAGTTAATTGAATTGGTAAAGTTCACAGGTTTTAATTTTTGCTTTTATTCGGAATATGCTGGTGTATGTCAAATACTAGGAGAAGAGCTAATCCCTTTTTCCCTTTTTGATCCAGATCCAGAAAGAATTCTTCAAATACCAAGAAGAATGTCAGGATAAGTTTGTAATGAGGTTTAAGACCCTTCACCTCCACCTGCTGATCCCAATGTGTCACTCCTGCATGCTTCAGTTGATCCATAGAATGTTACAAATTTATAGACCTAATAACTAATAGTTGTTGCTAAGGAAGAGAGTAGAGAAGTTGAAGAGGCCCGACTAGCTGAAAAGGCTAGGTTAGTTCAGCCAAGAGGATTTTCCAGGCCCAGACATATAGCTGATCTTCTAGATAGAGTTCAGAGAGGTAGATCTCCATTAGTTCCTGTATACCAGCACTTACACCCATGTGATGATAAAGAGTATATGGATTATGTTGAACCTGCTGAGATAGGATCCATTATTCCTCCTGCTTTACCACCCAGTGTAAAGTTTCATATTACAAGCACTATGATCAAAGTTAAACTTAAAGGGTGTATTTTTGAGATCATCTATTGATGATGCAAACATTCATCTTGCAAATTTTATTGGGATCTGTACATCATATACTATTTCGAGGGTCGATTATAAAGCATTGAGATTGCGATTGTTTCCATTTTATTTGATAGGTGAAGCACCACTATAGTTAGAGGAACTTTCAAGATGTTCAATTACTTCTTGGTATGAGTTGCATAAATAGTTTCTAAATAGATTTTCCCTCCTGCCAGGATACTACAGTTGAAAGATGAAATTTATAACTTTAGATAGTTATCTGCAGAATCTTTGTATGAGGCGTGGTTTAGATTCACAAAAAAGCTGAGCATGGTACCAAATCACAGAATCAGAGGATAAATTTTTTGAAATCTTATACAGATCACTAAATATCAGTTCTAGAGCAATGGCAGATACGATTTCTGGAGGTGCATTCATGAGTCTTCGGTGGATGCTGCTCAGGATATGCTTGATGATATTTTTGTGACCAATATAGGTTGGAATACTTGAGATTTTACACGAGGTGATGGTATATATGCTATTGGAGCAGACAATGCTTATGGAGCTAGTCACGAATTGGTAGCACAATAGGTTGTACAACTTTGGATAGACATTTGACCGCTTACAAAATAATTTGCAACAATGAGTGTTGAGAAAGTAAATATAGTTGTGGTACATGGATCAACTTCTAGTACTTTTGAGATTGAATCTGAAGTGGAAGAAAAGTATATTGATCATAGGTTGGTGGATTTCTAAGCCAAAGGGAAAGGAAATTAAGGTCAAAACTATTATAACGACATATACAGAGACAGAGGTAGAGAGAGAGAGATGATGATTGGCAATGAAAAGATGACTACAAGGAAAAAAATGACAAATATATTCTACCAGGTATCAGAGATATTGAGTCTAGAATGCAGGCAATATTGTCAAAACTGGTCAAAGGGAAAGAAAGTAAAGAGAGCTGTCTTAAGAAGATTAAGGCAGACCTATCCAGTCTAAATAAAAAATTTGAGTCACTTGCTACATCAATAAAAAAATTGGAACAAAAGTATTTCCAAATGTCTTCTTTATTGAATCAAAGGCAACCTAGTACTATTCCTAGTAATACGGCTGCAAATCCAAAAAATGATGGTCACTTCCATGCCATTATCACTTAGAGTGGTAAAACCATCATAAACCCACCTGTAACTATTAAAGATGAGCAAAAGAATGATGATAACCCTATTGAAGTCAAAAGCAGTAGCAAGCAAAAAAAGGGAATATAGAAGGTTGAAGAGCCTGTGTTGAAGACCATTCTAAAACCTCTTTCTCCTTTTCCTCTATGGTTAAAAATAAATAAGAAGATGGTAAGTATCAGAATTTTTTGTCAATGTTAAGAGAACAATCAATCAACATCCCACTTGTAGAGGCATTGGAGCAAATGCTAGGATATACAAAATTCATGAAGGATCTAATAACCAAGAAGAGGTAAGTTAGTTATAAGATAATCAAAAATATTCATCATTACAGTGATGTAGCTACTATATCATTAGTGGAGAAGAAGAAGTATCCTGGTTCTTTCACTATACCATGCACCATTGAATCTTTTGATTTCACTTGTGCATTATGTGATTTAGGTGCTAGCATCAACCTCATGCCATTTCCAGGGTTTAAATAGTTGGGGTTGGAAGCACCTAAATGAACCACTATAAGATTAGTGATGGCAGATGCAACAGTGAAAAAGCCAGTTGGTATTTTATACGATGTATTGGTGAAGGTGGATCTTTTATCTTTCCTATAGATTTTTTGATATTGGACTGTAAAGTGGACTTCCAAGTCATAATTATTATGGGAAGACTACTCTTAGCTATAGGAAGTACATTGATTGATTTGGAGCTAAGCCATCTGATGCTGAGACTTAATGATAAACAAGTGGTGTTCAATGTATGCAACTCTGTAAAGCAGCCTGATGAGTTAAAAGTGGTATCTATAATTAATGTGTATGATGATGAAATTGATTCATATTGATTCATTCTATGATATTGATTCTGTAACTCTTTGGGATGATGGTTCCTATATTGCTGTTCCTATTGAATAAGGTTAGGTGTTGAAGTACTAGCAGCAGTGATCGTGAACTTTGATACTGATGGCATTTAAGAGTATGATGAGATGGTATGTGCACTTTCTGTGATTGGTTCCTACGCTTATTCACCAAAGAATCTTAATTTGGATTTAAATAATTGGACTACTCCATCTGCTTGTCCATTAATTAAAGATCCGACAATCTTAGAGTTTAAGGCCCTCCATTCTTATTGTGATATTCATTTTGGGGTCCAACAACACTTTGCCGGTAATTATTGCAGCCGATTAGATTGAATCAAAAGTGGAAGTATTGTTATCAGTATTATAGAGATTCAACAGGACCATAGGTTGGTCCATTATAGATATTGTGGGTATCTCACCAGATCTTTGTACTCATAAAATTCAACTTGAGTCAGATTGTTTCCAAGCATAGAGCTTCAGCGTCGACTCAATCCTTCTATGCAGGAGGTTCTAAAGAAAGAGATAATCAAGTGGTTGGATGCTGGTGTAGTGTATCCCACTACTGATAGTAAGTGGGTCAGTCTGGTACAGTGTGTTCCAAAGAAAATTAGTATTACTGTTGTGCCTAATGAGAAGAATGAGATAGTGCCAAATAGGTCAGTCACAGTATGAAGAGTGTGCATGGACTATAGAAAGTTGAATACATGGACTCAGAAGGACCATTTTCCATGCCCTTTATGTACTAGATGTTGGATAGACTTACGGGTAGAGGATAGTACTATTTTCTAGATGGGTATTCAGGTTACAATCAAATCACTATTGAAACCAAATACCAAGAGAAGATAACCTTCACTAATTCTTATGAGACCTTTGTATTCAGACGTATACTATTCGGGTTATGTAATGCTCCATCCACATATCAGAGATGTATGATGTCAACTTTCTCTGACATGGTAGAAGACATCATCGACGTATTTATGGATGATTTCTTAGTCATTGGTGATTATTTTTATTTCTACTTAGCGAACTTGGTAAATGCTCTTACAAGGTGTGAAGAATGTAACTTGGTACTTAATTAGGAAAAATCCCATTTTATGGTCAAAAAAGGTATATTTCTTGGGCAGAAATATCAAAAAGGGGTATTGAGGTAGATAGAGTGAAGATTGAAGTGATCGATAAATTACATCCACCAATTTCTATGAAGGGTGTTCATATTATTTTAGGACATGCTGAATTTTATAGATGATTTGTCAAGGATTTCTCCAAGTTTGCCAACCCTCTTTGTAGGCTTCTTGAGAAAGATGTAAAATTTGAGTTTACTAAAGTATGCTTAAAGGCTTTTAAGTATCTGAAAGATATGTTGATGACTGCTCCTATTATAGTATCTCCAGACTGGTCCTTGCCATTTGAGGCTATGTGTGACACGAGTGGATTGGCCTTAGGGGTTGTACTAGGCCAATGAAAATAAAAGATCCTTCATCCCATCTACTACGCTATCAAGACAGTAAATCCTGCTCAGAAGAACTACATCATTATGGAATAAGAGTTATTGATAGAGGTTTTTGCCTTTAAGAAGTTTAGGTCTTATTTGATTGGGAAAAAAGTGATTGTACACACTAACCATGAGTAAGAGTCATACGGACCTGGGAGATTATGTAGTTCCAAGTAATAGTTTTTGGAGTCTTTATGACACTGAGAACGAGTCATACCTATAAGGTACAACTCATCACATTGAGTTGTATTGACTCCAGAACCCAGGTAAGGTTGCAGGTATTTATGAGTATAATAAAAGAGCAGTAAGCCTAGGTACGTGTTGTACACATGACTGGTACCAAAGCCTACCACGTCAGGGTCGCGGGTCAACCCGGCCTAGTGATAACGCTCAATTCACTCCCATGATTGAGGGGTGAGGCGATCATTTTCAATAACCCAACTAGAGTTAGGGTAGAATCCACAAGGAGCAAATTATAAATTCCAAGTCTAATGAGTGCTCTAATTACTAAAAGGTTACTCGGAATGATAATAAACAAGTCATGTAAATTAAAATGGGGGATTGATTTGTAATGATTTTTAATTACCAATGCACAAATATGACACTTTTTATTTAAAATCAAAATTAGAGAGGATCTTGGGATTATGTCTACCTAAAGGTAAAACATGCGGGTTGATGATGGTTTAGCATGAATCTTAGTTGTTGACCAAAGGATAGGCTAGGTCAAAAGTCATTATAGTCAATCTTTCGATAAATCTACAACTATTTCACCCATTGGCTCTTTCGAGCACCTAACAAGTGTGCATTTCGTAATCACCCAATACCTTAATCTAGCATCCCTATTTCTAGGATGATTCACTTGACATGATTTACACTTCAAATACACTTATTTCTAAGATAGCAAAAGATAGTAAACCACAGGCTCAATTGTCCACCATTACGTGGTCTCCTTATAACCCTCTTTCAAGGATGTTATGGGTTACCTCAAGTTCACCTTTATCGCTGTTTTAATGATGATGAAGGGTTTTTATAGTTTGGGATTTTCACCCATCAAACCCATTTAGAGATTTGGTGTTTTCACCCATCAAATTTTGACTCATTAACCCAAGCAATGGTGGATTCCATACTCAACAACTAAAAATCATGTAAACACAACAGCACCCATACACAATTACACCTTATTTCAACATAATCCCAAGACTAAATTACTTAGATACTCATGAAGAAAGTAAAGAGAGATATACCATAACATTCATTCTTCCAAGAGTAGTTACACAGTTTCCCAATTAGAGTTTCTTCCTTTCAACTCAAAATTATCTATAAGGTAAGGAATTCCCCCCCAAAAAAGGTTTTTTTTACCTATATATGATTTGGGATTCATCTATGCAATTTTACAAAACTTCCCTGGGTCACATTCCTGCTGAACCGTGATCGTGCAGGTTTGACCGCGATTGCGGCTACGCAACTGTGATTATGCTCCAAAATCACACTATGCTAACCATCTTGACTGACCGCAACCGCGGTCCTCAGTCTTCAGTCTTGCTAACTGAGGCTGAACTTCTCCAGGTTTCCAACTGCATCCTTTTGCTTTCATTTGACCCCTTTTAACTCTGATCCACATCTTTTCACCTTCTTAACTATAAACCTGTAAAATATGATTTATTAGTGCATTTAAATCATGATGATGTCTCATTTTCTTATACAAATCATGGTAGTGTGCACAAATGTTTGGTGTAAATGAGTTGTAAAATCACCACTCATCACCTAACTCAATCAATTTAAGGAGAAATAGGGTACCCAAGATACAAAACAACTCTAAAAAACACACCTTAATTTTCAATCGATCTTGGAGATCCCAAAGCATGAAAATGCTTGAAATCACACACCAACTTGCTTGGATTCCTCACATTGCATGGGTTAGGCATGAATTTAGGGAGGAACATGTTAAACCTCGTGCATTCTAATAGCACTCATTCCATTAAGTGTTTGAACATAAATTCTCTATATTTTGAGTTGAAATTGCAAATGTGAGATATCTTGAACTTGCTTCAAGTTGAATTTATATATGTGTTTCAAATAGGAACCCTAATTCTTAGGTTTAAGCCTAAAAATGAAATAGGGGATAAATTTTGTTTGGTGTGTTGAATATATGTGTTTTTTGGCTGAAATAGAGTTTTGATGTTATACATTAAAGGGTAGTATAGGTATTGCAAGTTGGAACTAAGTCACAAAGTTAAATTTGTATGTTATAGTTGATATGAGCCACCTTACGACTCGTACCTACATGTAACGGGGTAATAATGGGACTCATACCCACTGACAACATAGAAATTTAATTAAGTGTAGGTTCTGGTTTTGGTACGACATGCCTAAATGAGTCGTAACCTAACCATACGATACGTACACTGGAGTCATATGGACTTGGGTATATTATCATATTTTATAAAATTTTTCTCATATGCTTACATTTGTTGGTAATGAGTCATACCTTAATGGTCCAACTAGTTAGGAGGACTTATAAGTAGGACAGTAAGCAATCAAACTGACACTGTTTAGCATATGATTCGGTCATATGAGTCATACCTCATCAATACGAAACATACCCACAGTAGTATTTTGTCTAGAACATGTACACTGAAAATTATTTTTTATCTTTATATTATTTTCCTTATTTAATTATAATGTATGCTTGCGTTCAGGTAAAGTGCCTCCGAATGGTCCATTTTCTTCAAAACAAGTGTCCAAAAGGGAAACAAAAAGGCACAACCTTTATGTTTTGAGGATACTGAGTTGTATAGTAGTAGCGGTGACTTGTATGAATACCTAACGAAGGGAAGGGTTGACCCAAAAGACAAAAGGGCTGCAAAAGGGAAGAAGGTAGCAACTCTAGAAGAAACACCTATATGGAGTCCAAGGAGAAACAACTCGAATGCCTCCCCTCTTTACTCACCTCCACCTTTAGAGGCAGAAGATAATGCAGAATCTATCTCTAAAGAAGCAAGTTCTGAAAATGCCAATAGTATGGAAGATGTTGATGTACCACTGATCGATGTGCAACACTCTCCTCTAGCTCTTACACCTACTCTAGTGCCCACCGATGAATAGTGGGGGTACCTCAGAATACAGGCAACATATGAGGATTTCCTGAGCAGACTAAGGATCAAACAAATAAAAAGGAACATGTACCTTGAGAAATGCTTGATTACTACTGGGATGATAGAGTTGCCAAGGTTCGACAAGAATTGCTAATAGTACAGGTTTGAGTGGATGACTACAGCATTTGGGAGATGTAGTCCTGCACTAGTACGGGAGTTTTATGCAACATACAAAGGAGAGCTACAAAGATAGTATCCACAGGGTTAGTTATGGAAAGGTAGTGACCCCATAATGACATGACCAGACCCTGGGCCTTGTCGTAATGAACATCCCAAGTCCAACTAGGATTGCGGACCACCCCCTGTTACCCAACCCAACTACCTATATCTAGCATTAGATGGGATGAATTTTGGGAATATAACAAAAAAGATTAAATGCTCTCATAAAGACTCTGGGATAGGGTCATAACCTTAACCGACCCAACCAAGTCTAACCATACAAAACCAACCATCCAACCGTACCAACCAAACCATAGACCATAAACCAAGCCTTAACCAAAGAGAATACCAAATCATAATATAATTAATCCCAAAATGTAAAACAATGGAACAACCAACAATATCGTCTAAGGGTGTAAGCCCCACAACCAATACCAATGCCAAGGAAAACACCAATACCGGTCCCACCTATTCCAACCCCCAGAAGTACCACGAAGCCCAAAAGAGTAAATAAATCTAGTTGGTACATGGCCCCGACCATGGCTAAAACCAATATCCAAAATAAAGTCAAATTTCTAACAATATCAAGAACATAAAATGATGTGGTACATGCCCCCCAACCATGGCCAAAACCAATATCCAAAATAAAGTCAAAACATATAATAATATCCATAACATGAAATAATGCCTTCCAAAAGGATGGAAGCTCACCACTTCAGTCGAAATGTTTTCCTCGAGCTAATCACTATGTAAGAAGAGTCAAACAGTTAGTTCCTACATAGAGTGGGTATATAACCGCAGTAGACAGGTTAGTGAGTGACCTATAGCATGAATCTCAAGATAAAGATAAAATAATGCTAGTTATAAAACCAAGTAAAACCATCCATAATGCATAAAACCATAAATAAATAAGTGTTGGGAAAGGGGATCCAGGTTTAGCATGTATTTAAAACCTTTACCTGGACTGTGTAGCATGGATGTCCTAAACCACCCATGGGCTACATAGGTTTAGCTACCCCTGCTGAAAGGGCCCTAGTGCATGTAGCTACACATCCAGAAAAGTTTCCAATGGGATGACTAGTACATCCCCCAATAGTGTGACATTATGCACACGGTCCACTAAGACTAATCCTAATATTGGTAAATATAAGTTTCCAATTTTGGTCCCTCCGCGACCGCCACCTTCTATGACTTTGCTATACACCCTACTATTTATGCCAAATTAAAACCAGTTTCCAAATAACTAAACTATTGTCCATTTATTAACCAAGAAAAATATTAGTGGTATCGTCATACCACCCCTTACTTGCAATTAATATCCATATCCAAATCAGTTAGGTTAAGGAAACTTTCAAGTACTCTTTCCATATACAATATTTGAACACTTAGGAGACTTCCATGTTCTCCGCAAGCATAACCATTTAGCCTTTAGCCTTTTCAAACCACTTAAACCATGCATAATTCCTTTACCAAATTTAAAACATACAAGTTTTCCATTAAAACAAGTCAATGCAATGAGCATATCTTTATAAGCATTTTATCAAACACAGTTGGGGCATAATATCACAAAAATGAATTCCAAAGACCCTTAAACCATTCCCATATAATCCAATTGTCTAAATCAACCATTAATGCATATAAAAGAATAAGTAAAACCATAGGAAACCATAACCAAGCATTTAGTATCAATAACCCCAAATAATAGTTGAAAACCATAATCATGAAATAGTAAAACCATCAAATCAATCATATAAACCATGAATTTTGTTGAAATTACAATAAGGGAAGAGAATCATACCTTATATTACAGAATTTATGGAAAGAAATCACCAAGACAATCCCCAAAGGAATCCTCAAGATGAAACCTTCTTCTTACACCAAAAGCTCTTGAGAGAATTATGGAGTGTTTTGGAATAGTTTCTTTGTGTTAATGAATTGAAAAATATGGTAAATAACCTCTTAAGTGTATTAGAAGTGGTGGGTCCTAATTAGGTAAGTAGGGAAATATCCAGAATACCATAACTTAAATCCCTTAAAAACCCATCACAGGGATACGACTGACCCATAGGAGTCGTACCCTCCCAATACGATCAGTACCCATAACTCGTATCCTATTCTCAACCCTTGGATCAAACATTGTCTAGTATACAACCCATCCAACCAAGTTATAACCACAACATATAATTCGTATCCATAACATGTGTCCCTAGCAGAATGAAATACCAAGAGGATCAAATACTACCTACCATATAAGTCTCTGATATGACTTATACAAAGCCCTATGACTCGTACCCCTAAGTCGTACCTATTCCTGCGATCAAAATCATCTCACCAACTAACACTAGTCAATATACAATAGGACCATACCACTGGTACCCCAACATACGGCTTGTACCCATGAGTCGCATTGGGTCCGGAGAATGGAAATTCCAAGAAATTTTCTAAGGGTCAAAACCCAGGATATTTAACATAACCTCATTAATGATTCGAGGGGTATGGGTTAACATATATCCACGTACTATTTTTAGGTTTCTATATGGACCAAACTATTAGCCCCCTATTAATATGAGTGATATAGAGTACTGCATGGATAAGATAGAGAAAATCATGAGGACATAAATGGGATATGATAATAAGATGGGTCATTTTAGGTGGATTGCCGATGGGTCATTTTAGGTGGATTGCTGATCGGATTGCTTTAAATGGTTAAGACATAGTCTGGGTAGTTGGTGAGCACCTAGGTATGTTCTCATATAAATGGTACTTTATTTTTAGATGCACTAGGGACAGTGCCCATTCTTTAATGTGGGGATGGGGGTATACTAAAGTCACTACGGGCTATGCTTTCAATATTTCAAAACCCGTGGCCATAATTTGAAAAATTTAAAGAACTGGCATATGATATTTATTTTTGTATTGTTTTGTGTATTATGTGCTGGGAATAGTTGAAGTAGGAAGAGAATTTATGCTTATGGCAGTAGATTGTTGTTTTGAACAATTATGCTTGAAACGGTCTTATTTTAAACTTTTTGTGCTGAAAAATTGATACCCTACCTAAAGTGTTATGTTAACTGTGTGATTTGTATGTGTGTGAGACAACTATGAATCTGATAATGGCACTAAGATTAGGGATATATCAAATAGGTTATAATTTTGCATAGCTGGATAAGTAGTGACTAGAAATGTAAACCTGTGCGAGTGTGTGTAAGGCTCTACTTAGTTCCTGGATTATCTGAATCTAGAACTTGCCTAGTTTCTTTTACCAAGGTCTAGGATAGTCTAGTATGATATGATTATAGGTTATTTTAGTTATAAGTCCACTTGATCTAAATGCCTAACAAAATGAAGCATGAATCCCTTTGATCCAAATCTTCAAGCCTTAAGAGACCTAATTTTTTGTTTACATTGATTTCACCTGCCCGTTTCTACAATGAACCTATATTGGCCCTGGTCCTCCTTGGACACTGTGCACTTCAACTCAAGAAAATAGGCTAAGTTGAGGGTGGCTATTATAGGGGTACATAGGAAGAATAAGTGTGAAGAAAAACGTATGAAAGGAAAAATAAAAGATGGATAGGTGCGATAAAAATAAAAGAAAATAAGAGAAAAATTGTAATGAAAGAAAACAAATGAAAAAGAAGAAACAGTTGTGCATAAAATAAAAAGGGAGACATAAGGGCGAAAATAAAAGAAAAAGTGAAAATTAAGTGGATCCCAAATAAAGCGTAGTGTCAAGGAGGCAAAGTCGCTAAATAAATCCCAAAAAGATACCATACCAGCTCCTAATCTACGTTACAAGTCGAGTAAAGTACTTTAGTGATCCTACTTCGATTGTCCGAAAAATTAGGAAGAGAGCATATGGGCAAGCCTATGGTATTTTGTATACACCGGTTAAACTTCTTTGTTAGAGAGAGAGTTGTTTGATATATCCCTGAATAAATTGCTTGAACTTAACTGTGAATAGATGGGCTTCCTTTGTTCTTGAGTACACACGGGTTATGTTGTTAGGTTGCTAGACTATCTGGTTAATGTGATTACTGTCTATGCCCAGTTGTCAGTTATTAATGTAATGCCATCATCGGATTCCTTTTTCTCATTCCATGTACCAAGTCGTACAAACAGTTTGAACATTGAAAAATTGAAATAGAAAAGGGGAATAAAAATGTTGAATAATGAATTGAAAAGTCACTGCTATAGGTATCTTAGCATTTTCCTTTTTAAGCATTATTTGTTTTGTTTTGTGATAGTTTTTGATTTTTTTTTTTTGCCTAATGATACACTCAAATTACACCTCTCTTACGAGAGAGTAGGCGGTCACTGTCAAATAAAGAACCCAACTAGGTTGGGTGTCGAATCCCATAGGGAAATCTGTGTTCACTAAGTATTGCGATTGTTATCAAACTGTTGATCAAAGGTTTCTGAAAAAAAGGGGTTTTAGTTTATGAATTGTATTCTAAATAATTGTAACAAAGTTGTTCCAACCAATGATTCTTTTTGTAACCCGTAATTCAATGATATAAAACAAACTAGAGTCATGGTTACCAAGATGCTTAAACAGTTAGGGTTGTAAATCACTCTTGAGTTCTAATCAATAACGTTAATTGCAAGAGGAGCTGAATTCTACAGTTTACCCATTAGTTTCTATAAATAGTTTATTCCTTAATTCTTTCAAACTTAAATAATGTATTGATTATTCAACCATTTTCTTATGTAGGTCAATCCTGTTAAGTCATTTTCCATTAATCTAAAGGTTTAGTCCTCTAGATTCCATGTAAACCCTTTCTTTTCCCAACAAACACTTTGATATTCGAACAAGTGATGTTCTTGGGATCACCTTTCAAGTTTCCAACAAAGAAAAGTCATTAAAGTGAAGAAGGGTTTATGCAATATCAATTACCGATAGAAAATCAATTAGAATCACAACCCATATTAGCTGTTCACATCAAGGATCCCATAATCCTAGTTATGGGAGCTAAGCCACTCATCTCCATAGAAAAAAGAGAAAGAATCGTTGTATTATTCATAAATAAATTCATAATTCACTTGCAAAAGTTACAAGAATTAGTCCATGAATCTTCAATAGAAATGGAATGATTAGATGCACACATTTAGCTTGATTTACAAATTTCTACGTTACAGAGAGTTTCAAATATGGAAAACTAAGGTAACAATCTCCAAGATTCAGAATCCCCCTCGATAAAACCCTCACTAGATATTTATATGCTCCCAGGTTTAGAAAATTTAAAATTTAAACTTAGAAAATCCCGTGTTCAAGTTGACGGTCCAACTGACGGCCCATTGAAAGCCTGACGGTCCGTCACATGGACTGTCACTGGGTACTCAACGATGTCAGGTTCTATTTAATCCAAACGAATACCTTGGTAGACCTTCGATAGTACGATGGTCCATCACACAGTTTGTCACTATGACTTTTGAAATCCTGTATTCTGATTAAACCTGACGGCCAAGTTGGCAATCCACCGCAAATTGATAGTCCGCTAGTTGGACCGTCGCATGGGTCTTTAACTTGGACATTCTTTATAGCTCTGGCGGTGCTCCCGGCAGTCCGTTGCATGACTGACAGTCTACCATTTTGATCGTCAGTGACTCTTTTCTGCTATTTTCCTGACTTTTCTCCTTCAGCTAACTCTTTAACCTAAAATCACTCAAATCCACTATTAAATACAACTTTATTGCTTAAAAACACATAATCTTCCAGAAAAAATAATGTAAAATGTTTCGTCAAAAGCCAAAACATCAACACCTTCAACTTAAGATAATTGTTTTTCCTCAAGCAACTCAGTACCATATTATAAATATGAACGATACAATGACAGACATTCAACTTACTAACCAGTTTTCACATAACTATTCACTTGTCATCCTAATTATATGGCTCAACATATTAGGATCCATAGCAGACATTATTTCAAAATCAGTTCATATACACAACATGGATGCAAGAATCTACAGAGATCAGCCAAATTAAGTGTAACTCAGGTTTCCCTCATAGTCAAGGAAATCCACCACTCATTATATTTTTTGGATACAAATCAGAACTCTCACGCTCATCAAAGAAGATACAAAAATAGCATACATACCCATAGGCTTGCCCTTATCACCTAATGCTCCCTTATAATTGATTCACCAAGATCAAAAAGGTCTTTCTTAGTCTTAAAATAAGGCTTCAGGGATGGTGAGAAAGGATATTTGGGTAAAAGTGACTTAACACTAGGACTTAACACTCTTTGCCCTCGAGTTCTACCTACTAAGGATATTTCTGAACTAGATCACTTATCCTTTTCTTACTCATTTACACTTAACCATAGCAACCCCCTCTTTTTTTAATATACACACAAGCATCACCCACCCCCAAATTATGCTGATGGAATCAGTCAAGGTGCACAGTGTCTTGAGTAAACCAGGCCGGATGCTCTAGACCATGCCCTAAACCAACTTTCCCTTAGATAGTTAGCAACTTGAAAACAACCACCCTCAACTTAGGTGTTTTGCCTAAGTGTAGGTTCACAATTCCCACTATTGGGCCAGGGCCAGGGCCAGATCTAGGTGTTAACAACTTCACAAGAGTTAACTTGAGTGATGTTGATAAAGAAAAATTAACATAGGCTTAAAGAAGGGTTCAAAAATGGAAAATTCTTCTTAGTGGGGTTAATTATTTTTGCTAAGTGAACTAAAAGTACAAGGAAGCCTGCTATCATTTCTTATTCCATCAACTACAACACAACATCAATTGAACTAGGCAAGTTCTAGGTATTACACTATGTAAGAACTAATACAAATACTCTCACACACAGGCAACTGAGTCAAACTCATTCTACTATTCTTAAGATTTACATCACATGTTATGCATATGTTACAAGTTACTGCCAACTATAGATTCACTAACAGTTTATCACATATACTGGAAGACAAAAGTAAACAGTCATATAGACATAGTCATAGCTTAATGCCAACATCATTCATCATCCATATTCACAACAAGGTGCTAACATAAATGACACTTTTATTTAATGGACCAACATTAACAACATAATAAAACTTAAGAAATAAAAGATGAGAACCTAAAGTTAATCCTAGAAAAGAAAAAAAATATGAACTTGAATATAATCCTAGACATACCGATTCTCCTAGATAGTACATGGAAGGAAAATAATATCAGCAACATAACCCTTCATGGTACAAGTACACCACCCCCTCAGAAAAACATATGCATTATCCTCAAAGTATAAAATAAAAGTACAAAGGAGTAGGTATACTTGAATTGCCTCTTATTCATCTAAGGCATCTATGAAGTGTGGTGAGGAACCTGCATCCTCACCTACTGCAACATTGACCGCCATGGTAGTGGGGGTTCTTATAAACTCATCCATCAGAATTGGTGGTACCACATCCCAAACTGGATCTGAAATCGTCCCCCTGACTGGGGCGGAACTGGTAGACACTCCAGTCACTTTATCTTCTACTCTCTTCTTTCTTATCTCTTCATCTTTTCTCGACCTTTTTTATCTTTGTTATATCATGACGCTCTTGCTCCTCCAGCATCATAGCCTCTCTTCTTTTTTTCTTTTTAGCTTTTCGTTTGTCATGTTCATCTACCTGGTACTTTCCTTTGTCTTTCACTGGTCTTCCTATAAGGTCAACAATTCCCTTATCTTAATCACTCATTACCAGGGTTGGATCAAAAGTGGGGTGCTATGGCTGCCTGCTCTTCAACTCATCGATGTCAACATTTGCTTCCTAAACTTTGCGATGAACCTTTTCCAAGTTTGGAATGGACAGTGAATCCAATCTTTTATTGATTCTCTCCTCCACGTGATCCATCCTTATCTAAATGTCTTGGACTGAATGGATTACCTCAGCTACACTATCAACAAACGGTTTGAATTCTGCAGCCAAAGTGTAAAGCTTCTTCTTAAATTTCTTTTATGATTTCACAGACTTGGCAAAGTTTTCCTGTGTTAACCTATATTCTAAAAATTCTACCCCACCCATTAGTATTGCAGATTCTGACACTACGGACGCACTTGATGGCAGATAATCAGGTGGTACATAAGTGGTAATCGGCAACGACATACCTATTGGAATCTCTGAAGTATCTGGGGCAGGTGTTGACTGAGTTTGATAGGCTGGAGGTTTGGTGACCCTTATTTCGCACTTCAAGTCATCTTTGGAATTCTCAATGTCCTACCTATGTATTGCACGGACCTCATTATCTACCCCATGAATCAGAGGTACACCTGCTTGCCTGCATAATTTCATGATTAAGCAAGGAAATTGTAGAGTGCTGGCCAACTTATGTGCTCTCCCAAATAGCTCATCGGCAATCATCTAACAGAAATTAATTTTTAACCCTGAAAGAAAACTAGCACCAAGTACAAGCCGGTGAATATCTAGATTAGCATCACCTCCAGTTGGCATAAATCTCAATTGAACCACAACCCATAAAAATTTAGCTCTAAAGCTAAGGGAAGACTTTGCTATGTGCTCACGTGGGTTTATTGCCCATAAAAGATTACCCTCATCAGTCAACACTCCACCCAACCAGGATCTTTGGGTAGATGCATTACACAATTAGTACTCGAGTTCTAGAATAGTAGGTGGGACTTTATAGTCTAGCCGAAATAATATCTTTTTCATGGTTTGGGCTGACTTGTCAATAGTAACTCCTTGGACTGCACTGACTCCCTATTCGGCAGATTAGAAATCTTTAAGCCCTTTGGAACATTTTTTTCTGCCAATACCAAATAGTTAACAAAGAATTCCCTTACCAAATTTGGCTGATATGATCCAGGGGGCTTGATTATCCATGCCAATTCGTACTCATTAAAATGACGCTCTAACTCAAGATATTTTTGCAAGTCCATCATTACAATCTAATACTCCTCAGCATACGGCCTTTTTGTTAGCCTACTCACTGTTGGTGCCAACCCATCATAAATTTTTTCCATTACTCCATCAAGTTTCCATCTGATGGCCTCTCTGATTTATGGATCCTTACGTCTGATCAAGTTTGCATCCTCAGTCTCAGTCTCCACATCGGCTGCTTTAGTTTGTGCCTCTATATTGGTAGCCTTAATTTTGGCCTCAACTGGGTTGGGAAGAGATGTGACTACCCTTGCCTTATTGGGGCTCGAGCTAGTACTATTGATGTTGCCATAACTCTCCTATTTAGACTGGGAGAGTGTAGGAAAGTGTTCGATACCTTTAATGAGTGTTGAAAGCTATTGCCTCCTCGCTCCTAAAAAGTTTACCTCGACCTTTTGACCGACCACTGCCTTTAGTCAATGGAGTTTCCGTGCCATGATGCCTGAAAAAAAGTAAGGAGTCAGTTATAAAACAAAAATCTGCAAAAATAGTAACAAAAATTGGCTTGACGATCAAACTGACGGACCATCGATGATACAACGGTCCGCCGATTGGGCCATTAGGCCTTATTTAGTAAGATTTGAATTTCATGTCCTTGCGATGGTTGAACTGGCAGTCCATTTGTTTACTAACGGTCCACCAGGTTGTCCATTGTGTCTTATCTAGTGACCAACTTCCTTTGGACATTTGCGAAGGTCAACTTAACGGTCCATCACATATTCGACGGTCCACCAAGGTGACCGTCAGTCCCCATTTTTAATTTTAGACTTTCTTTTGGCATTTTGTTGAACAGTTGGTATACCTTATTTGATTTTCATAATAGTAATGACAATAATTTCATGTTTATGCACATTTTTTCAACTCTAAACACATGGGTTACTCAGACTTCACCCAAATAACATAAACCAAAGTTCAGAACTCAGAATATCCATAATTTAAACCACAGAAGGAAACAAGAAGAAATTTATATACCACAACTATTTCAATTATGTTTTGCACTTTTGAGAAGCAAGAAAATGGGTTAAAATCATACCTTGATGATCCAGAAGTTACATTCTAGTTGCTTGCACTTTAGAAAAAAAACTACATAATACTTTAGGCTGTGATTTCTTCTTTTGTTATGATGAGGAGAAATGAGGGGAAGAGACTTTTTTAAATAGGGGAGAAGAAAGAAGATGGAGAGTCCTAGAGGGAGTAATTTCCTTCAGATACTTTGAATCCAAAGAGAGCTATACAGTTTTAGAATTTGAAGATGTTACAACATATGTAACCGCCCTATTTTATCTCTTTAAAAGAATGTGGGTCGAATATAGGCATTTTAAATAAGTTTATGAGTTAACCCGACTTGACCAAAAAGTAGGGTTAATATGATAGCTGACCTAACGATCTATCAGCCTTTTAACGGTTTGCCAGGTTAGCCATCGAAGCTTACCAGAAGCTTGGCCACCCTAATTTATTGTGATGGTTACTCCAACGGTACGACAATAATGCAATGGTCCATCAGGTGGTCCGTTAATCCGTTCCATAAACTCAGAATCTCAGCTTCAAGTTGATAGTTCTTTCTATGGTCCATCAATTTGTTGACGGTCCACCGACTCAGCCATCAAGCGTTATCCAGAATGTTCAACTTTTCATCTTCGCTTTGACGGTAACAGTGGCGGCCCGTCGGTAACTTGATGGTCCGTTAGTTATCCCTTGGACCACCCATCAACTATAAAAAACTCTTCTCTTTTAGGAATTTCAGTCCTACACACTGTATAAACATATCAGATTGCACAAAAACAACAAATAAACTTTGATTACGATTACAAAAACACTTGGTGGGTTGCCTCTCACTAGCGCCTGATTTAATATCGTGGCACGACGTAGTTATCTCAATTACTTAGACTTCATTGAAATAGATAGCTATGCATTTTATCGAGTCCATTGGACTAATATTCAACTTCAATCGCTGCCCATTCACTTTGAAGAAACTTTGATCTACATTTAAAACTTCAACTACTATAGAAAAGTAGACTTGATTAACTTGGAATGGACTCGATCATTTTGATTTAAGCTTACTTGGGAACAACAACTAGAATGCATTTCATCTATTTCGAGACATAGTCAACAACAACTAGAATGCATTTCATCCCATATGAGCTCAAAAAAGGTCCTATGAAGTCGATGCCCCAGAAATCGAATAATTCTACCTATATCATTTTTGTCAAAGGCATTTCATGGCACTTGGAGATTGACCCCTTCCTCTAACATTGGTCACATCTTCTCACAAACTCATAAGCATCTTTGTATAAAGTCAGCCAATAGTAACCACTTTATAGCTCCTTTCTAAAAGTACGGTCATTGGCATAGTGGCCTTTAATTGGGGAAGCGTGACATATTTCCAAGATACTCAACATATCTGCTTCTGGAATACATATCCTTATGATATTGTCAGCATAGTTTCAAAACAAATACTGCTCATCCCAGAAGTAATGTGTCACATCATGGATAAACTTCTTTCTTTGATGAAAAGAAAGATTTTCCAGAATCACCTCGCTCACCAAATAGTTTGCGAAATCAGTATACCTAGGTATTTCCCCCATATTAGAAGCCAAGATTTCCTCATCCGAAAATGCATCATTGATTTTGAATTCATCTCTAACTGCTTGTTTCCCTTCCAACCTAGACATATGGTCTGCAACTTGGTTTTTGTAACCCTTTCTATCTTTGACTTCAAAGTCATATTATTGATGTAGCAGCACCCATGTAATAAACCTTGGCTTTGCATCCTTTTTCCCTATCAAATATCTCAAGGCATCATGGTCAGTGTGGACCACCACCTTGGTTCCTAGAAAATAAGCCCAAAACTTCTCAAAAGCATAAACTACTGCACGAAGTTCCTATTCAGTGACAATGTAGTTCTTTTGAGCCCTATTCAGTGATTTTTTGCATAGTAAATGGGATAAAACAACTTATCCCTCTTCTGCCCAAGTACAGATCCAAGTATAACACCACTTGCATCACACATAATCTCAAAAGGCTTTGACCAATCTGGTGCAACAATAATAGGTGCGTCAACTAGCTTCCCTTTGAGGAATTCAAATGCCTTCAAGCAATCATCATCAGAGTTGAACTTAACCTACTTCTCCAAAAGTTTGCAAAGTGGATTTTTAATTTTTGAAAAGTCTTTTATAAACCTCTAATAAAATCCAGCGTGACCAAGAAAACTACATACCCCTTTTACTGAAATGGTAGGTGTAAGCCTCTCAATAACCTCGACTTTAGCTCGATCAACCTCCATTTCTTTTGTAGAAATTTTGTGTCCTAGAACAATGGCCTCCTTCACCATGAAGTGGTATATCTCCCAAGGAAGTACAAGATTGAACTTCTTAGACTGTTGTAAGGCCCTACTCAGATTCAGTAAGCATAACTCAAACAAATCTCCTAACACAGAAAAATCATCCATAAATACCTCCAAGGTGTCTTCAACTATATCTGAGAAAATAGTCATCATGTACCATTGAAAGGTAGCGGGTGCATTACACAATCTAAACGGCATCCGCTTGAACGCAAAAGTACCATACGGGCAGGTGAATGTCATTTTCTCCTGATCCTCAAACGATACAAAAATTTAATTATAACTAGAATAGCCATCCAACAAATAATAAAAACATCTTCCCGCCAATCGATCAAGCATCTGATCCATGAAAGGCATTAGGAAGTAGTCCTTCAATGTCCATGAGTGATGTTTTCGGTAATCCATGCAAACTCTCCACCCAGTGACAGGTCTGAGTGGTCTTCTTAGTTGCTACAACTGTTATGCCCTCTTTTTTGGGCACACATTGTACGAGACTCTCAATTTTGCTATCTGAAATTGGGTATACAACTCCTGCATCAAACCATTTGATGATTTTCTTCTTAACCACCTCTTGCATAGGTAATTTAAGACGGCATTGATGCTAAATTATTGGGGTGTAGTCCTCTTGTAATTGATTTTTATAAGTGCAAATACTTGGAGGGATGCCAATAATATCCGCAATAGTCCATTCTATCGCCCTTTTGTACCTCCAAAGCACAGAAATAAGTGCCTCTGCCTGCTGCTCACCTAAATCAGCCGTAATAATTACAGGTAAAGTATTTCCATTGCCTAGAAACACATATCAGAGATGACCTGGAAATTCTTTCAACTCCAACACCAATGGCTCCTCAATAGACGGCTTAGCTGGTGGTTTTGGGCAATTTTTAGATATAGATCAAGCTACTTGGTATTATAAGAATATGATCCCATTCCCATCAAAGCATAAATAGTCTCCTTATATTCTTCAATGACCTCACAATCAAAATTTATTAGAACTGCAGCTAACGGCTCAACAATAAATTTCTTCTCAATTGTTACTTCCTACTTATCTTCATAATAAATATCCATAATAGAGAACATACTCATCTCCTTATGTTGCTTCATAGATTGGCATATATCAAATTGCACCACTTGATCATTCCTCCTGAATAAGAGCTCATTATCTCGTAAATCAATAAGCACACTTTCAGTTGTGAGGAAAGGTCAACCCAAGATTATGGGCACCTCTCAGTCCACCTCACAATCCAAAATAGAAAAATGCACCAAAAATATGAAACTAGCTACCATCACTAGCACATCATAAAAAATACCAATAGGTTACTTTACCGACTTATCCGCCATCACAAGTGGCATATTTGTGGGTGTGGGATCTCCCAAACCCAAATTTTTATAAATAGTTAGCAGCATCAGATTGATCCTCGCTCCCAGATCACATAAGGCCTTAGCAAAATCTAGAGACCCAATTGTACAAGGGATGGTAAATGCTTCTGGGTCAGCCTTCTTCTACACCAAGGATCTTGTAGAAATCATGCTACAATGACAGAGATTATCCACCAGTTCGTAGATTAGTGGTTTCTTCTTCATTATAATATCTTTCATAAATTTAGCATATCCTGGCATCTACTTAACTACCACCACCAAAGGTATATTCACTGTCAGTTGCTTCAGCATTGCCATGAATTTACTAAACTTTATATCATCGACCTTCTTCTTCAATCTTTAAGGAAAGGAAGGTGGTGGTTTTTGGAGAGTAGTAACCACTGCTTCCTCTTCCCTATCTTTCCCTTTTTCTAACTCGCCAACCTACTGATGAGTAGAAAGAATATAAATGCTATCTAGTTTCTCAAACTCTACCGGATTACTTTCTTTATGCTCAACATCCTCTTTGATCAGTTTTTTATTCACAGCTTTGCCCATAAAAGGGCCTGGTAATACTTTACGACTCCATGTGGTAATTGCCATGCAAGAGCCATCATTTTAAGGATTCTAAACTATATCACTTGGCAAAGTTCTGCTCTTCCTCTGATTCAATGCTGATGAGTGTTGACCCATTTTCTGCTCCAAATATTTGATAGAAGTATAGTGTGAGTTTACCAACTAACTCATGGAAGAAAAATCACTCTACATAGTAGTCACCCCAGAGTTGGTAGCCTCAACTCTCTTTAATAATTTGTCCATCATGTCCTCCATGGATATCTTCCCAGAGCTAGTTACAACATTATCTCCACTTCCAGGAGGTACATATAGTCCATTCCTATGATTCTTGTTCTTCCAGTTTCCTTGATCCATATCTTTGTAACTAACCTTGTTGTAATATTTTGACCTTGATTTCCTTGGCTATTGCCTCGAAAACCCCTCTAATTATTTTAAGAGTACACCTCTTCTTTTGAATAAGAATCAGCTCTACCTTAAGATCCAATAGCTTTCACCTTCTCCATTTTTCCAGACAATGGATGCTTAGTTAGCAAATCTAGATGTGTCTTCAAATGTGCTATGTCCTGGTCACATTCCTCCTCTTTCTTGCATTGCTAAGTAGTCATATCACCAGACACAGTAGAGATTGATACCATAGAATCCCTGGTATGCCAAGTTCTACTTTATTTGGTCATCCGATCAAGCATCTCCAAAGCCTCTGGAAAAGTGAGATCCATAAATGATTTTTCAGCACCATTATCCACAACTGGCTTCGTAATAAAGTTTAAAGACCTATAAAGAGTCTCCATTGAATGAATATCCATCATATTATGATTCGGGCATTGCATCCTCTTCTTTTTAAACCTCTCCCAGTTCTCATAAAGAGCTTTAGTAGGAAGCTACCAGAGGTTACTGATCTCATCTCTCAACTGTACCTTCCTAAAAGGTGGAAAGAATCATTCTAGGAAAGCCTCTTTTAGCTACCTCTAGTTTGTGATAGAGTCAGGAGTTAGCCCATTGAGCTATAGCGTCGCCTCTCCAAATAAAGACAAAGGAAACAAACACAAGCGAATGGCATTCCGACACACTCCTGGGTTATCAAAAGACTTACAGATAGTGATAAAGTTCACCAAATGCATGTTTGGATTATATCCTGGAAGAATACTGAACAACCCCTTAAGATAAAGGAGTTGAATCATCGTACTGCTAATATTGAATTTATCTCTAAGTGCTAGAGGTGGAAGAATAATAGCTCCAGTTGAACCTGCTCCATCCATTCCATCTTCGTCATTATACAGATCAAATTGTACCGGTTGTCGATCCTGCCTCACCCTAAAGGGACGATTCCAGTTTACATTTCAATTCACTAGTGCAACCATATTCTCTTCATGCCTGGGGTTAATAGGATCTAACAAATCATCATCAGAAAAATTATCATTATCAGGATTAGGATGATACAGCGGCTGGCCGTCATTCTTCTGATTAAGTTGAGCTCTAACCAGAGTAGCTAGTCTTTCAGCGTCATGGGGGTCTGCCATTCTGCCAGTTAACTGCGGTTTCAGATGTACTGGTAATAATAGTGCACCCGATATCCATGTACTTGGCATACACAATTACTACCTAGCACAGAACAAAAAAAATAAACAAAAGAAAAATTTGGGAAACTTGACCGAAGGTCAATTAACAAACACAAACTTAACTGACAACTGTATTCCTCGACAACAATGTCAAAATTTGATACGCCTAAATTACACCTTTCTTATAAGAGAGTAAGCGGTCGCTGCTAAATATAGAACCTAACTAGGTTGGGTGTCGAATACCATAGGGAATACTTTGTTCACTATGTATTGAGATTGTTATCAAACTGTTGATCAAAGGATCCTGAAAAAAAGGGTTTTAGTTTATGAATTATATTCTAAACAATTGTAACAGAGTTGTTCCAACAAATGATTCTTTTTGCAAGTTGTAATTCAATGATATAAAACAAACTAGAGTCATAGTTACCAAGATGCTTAAACAATTAGGGTTGTAAAGCACTCTTGAGTTCTAATCAATAACTTCAAATGTAAGAGTAGCTGGATTCTATTGTTTCCCATTAGTTTCTCAACCTTAATGAATAGTTTGTTATTTAATTCTTTCAAACTTAAAGAATATATTGATTATCCAACCATTTTCTCATATAGGTCAATCCTATTAAGGCATTTTCCATTAATCTAAAGGTTTAGGCCTTTAGATTCCATGTAAACCCTTTCTTTTCCCAACAAACACTTTTCTCTTCAAACAAGTGATTTTCTTGGGCTCACCTTTCAAGTTTCCAACCAAGAAAAGTCATTAAAGTGAAGAAGGGTTTATGCAATATCAATTACCTATAGAAACTCAATTAGAATCACAACCCATATTAGTTGTTCACACCAAAGCTCGCATACCCCTGGTTATGGGAGCTTAGCCACTCATCTCCATAGAAGAATGAGAAAGAATCCTTGTATTATTCATAAATAAATTTAGAATTCACTTACAAAAGTTGCAAGAATCAGTCTTTGAATCTTCAATAACAATGGAATGATTAGATCCATACATTTAGCTTGATTCATAAATTTCTACGTTACAGAGAGTTTCAAAGATGGAAAACTAAGGTAACAATCTCAAAGTTTCAGAATTCCCCTCAATAAAACCCTAATGGGTATTTATATGCTCCCAGGTTTAGAAGATTTAAAATTTAAACTCAAAAAATGTTGCGTCCAAGTTGATAGTCCAACTGTCGGAAGCTTGATGGTCCATCATATAGACCGTCGCTGAGTGCTACAGGATGTCAATTTCTATTTAATCTTGATAGCTACCTTGGTGGACCATCGATAGTCCAATGGTCCATTGCGCAGTCCATCGCTAAGACTTCTGAAATCCTACATTTTGATTAAGCCTGACGGCCAAGTTGGCGGTCTGCCGCAAACTTGATGGTCCGCCACTTGGACCGTCGCATGCGTCTTCTACGTGGACATTTTGTTTAGCTCTGACGGTGCTCCCGACGGTCCATCGCATTACTGACAGTCCGCTATTTTGATCGTTAATGACTCTTTTCTAGTATTTTCCTAAGATTTCTCCTTCAGCTAACTCGTTATCCTGAAATCACTCAAATCCACTCTTAAATACAACTTTAGTTCCTTGAAAACACATAATTTTCCTGAGAAAAAGATGCAAAATGTTTTGTTAAAATCCGGAACATCACCTGAGGACGCACAAACTTCTATGTTGAGGGTGTTGATGTGTCGTGGAAACATAACACCTTTGATGCTTAAGACCATGGAATTATGCTTAAACATAAGCTGTTTTAGTGGATATAATATGTTTTATGGTTATTGTAGGTAAAATAGGTATAGCATAGAGTTAAAAAGAAACAGGAAGAAAATACCTAAAAAGACCAAAGTTGCAGAAGGTACGAGTCTCGTCACGAGTTGTCTATACTTCATATGACTCAAAGGATGACTCATAAGTACAAAGAAACTAAGGCCAAGAAGAAAAACTAAGTGTTAAGTAGACACGACTGATCAGGGGAGTCGTAAGATGAGGGTACGAGCCATATCATGAAAGCATACAATGAACAGGACCCAAAGAAGAAATTAAGAGTTGAAATACAAAAGAGTACGAGTCAAAAGTTTGAGTACGACTTATATGATCTAATCGTAAGCATACTAGTATCTAAAGGACAAATGGAAGAAGTCCCAGGTTGATACAAGTGAAGGCCATGAGGCGTTTGGTCATGATATGACTCATAAGCAGTAATAGTATGATGAACATAATGTTAAAGCCTGGAAGTTCAGATACTAAAGTTAATACAAGAGGCACAGTGCGACTCATAAGAAGACGGTATGAGTGGATGAGCAAGTCATACCTTGTTTCGACATAAATTTACCTTTTCCCTTTTTATTATATTTCTAGGTATTTTTAGATACTATAAATACCCAAGGGTTTATGTTTTGTTAGGTTACTTATTTATACATGCTTTACCATTATTCTTGAGATTTTGGGTTTTTATTCAATTGAAGACTTGGGATCTTATTCATCTTATTCTTGTGCAACTAATTACATGTATTTTTCAGTGATAATCACAGTTGCTTGCATGAACATGAGCGGCTAATCTCCCTGACTAGGGATGTGGTAACCATGGCATATTAGCTACATAAAGGAAGTGGGAGATTCATCTATTCTAGGGTTTATGCATGTATTTTTAATCTTCTTCACAATAATTGACTTCGGAGCTACTACATAAGCT
This sequence comes from Capsicum annuum, assembly GCF_002878395.1. Lineage (NCBI taxonomy): Eukaryota > Viridiplantae > Streptophyta > Magnoliopsida > Solanales > Solanaceae > Capsicum > Capsicum annuum. The sequence continues at coordinate 68,180,972 of NC_061122.1, read as the reverse complement.
TGGTGATATCCTATGTTGCAAACGTCCTCATAAGGGAGTTTGTGACTGGGAAAAGAGGATTAAGACAGTAATTTTAGATTCACCTCCATCATACTATTCCATCATCTCATCTAATCACTTGAGACTCAAAAGGTGAAAGTGAATTAAAGTCATAGACAGGGAGCAATAAGGAAACACCCTAAGCCACACAAGGTAAAAGGTGAGATTTACCAACACATTCACAAGATCGTTAGTAACATATATCTTGTCGAATTTATGCACAGAGCAGTAAAATAGGTGGATTGAACACGAGAAATTTACTGAGTTGAGATGCAAGGCGGAACATAGTCCTAGTGTTCATGTTCTATTATTTACAACTTAAAACAGTCGAGATCCGGTTAGTACTTACTGATTAATTCAGAAAACCCCATTTAGTTTCCACATTGCTCATGAATTACATCAAGTTAAGCTAACATTCAACGTCTTCTCTGTAGGATCATCCCCAACCTAGTTGGGTTACTATATTTGTCATTGACGGTAACATACTTGTTAGAGGCTAGTTTTTGGGTGACATCAAAGGGTCACCGACATAATTCTTAAGCATGGACGAATAGAAAATGGGTTGAATCGAAGCCAAAATCATTGGTAAATCTAATTCGTAAGCAACATTCCTAATTCTACTAACAATCTGATATGGACAAATGTTACGTCGACTAAACTTCTCCTTCTTCTGAAATCTCATGACTCCCTTTGTAGGAGAGACCTTCAAGAATATCCAATTACTTAATTCAAACTCCAACTCTGTCCGCTTCACATCCGTATAAGACTTCTTAAGTCTGAGCCTTCTTAAGTCTTTCTCTAATCAACTTTACCTTCTCCATTTCTTGGTGAACCAAGTCATATCCAAATAACCTAGTCTTACCTACCTCAAACCATCTAATAGCAAACTACACCTTCTACCATAAAAAGCCTCGAAAAAAGCCATTTGAATGCTAGAATAGTAACTGTTGTCATAAGAGAATTCAATAAAAGGCAAATGGTCAATCCAACTACCTTTGAAGTCAATCACACAGGCCCTTATCATGTCCTCCAAAGTCTAAATAGTCTATTCTACCAGACCATCCATTTAAGGGTGGAAAGTAGTGTTAAGGTTCACCTGAGTACCCAAATTTTTCTAAAATGAAAGCCAAAAGTGAGAAGAAAATTGCGTACCTTGGTATGAAATGATGGACACCAATGTTCTATGCAACTTTACTATCTCCTAAACGAACAACTAATATTCTCCTGAGTAGTTAGTCCTTACTGATAAGAAATTAGAAGACATAGTCATTCTATCCACAATGACCCAACTAGAATCATATTAATTGTGAGACCGCAGATGACCCATAACAACATCCATATTAATTATCTCCCACTTCCACATGGGAAATTGTATCTCTTGAGACATGCCACCAAGCCTCAAATATCACCTTGACTTGCTGACAAATTGTACACTTAGCAATAAAATTTTCCATAGATCTCTTTATATTATTCCACCAATAGATTTCCTTCAAGTTATGATACATTTTAGTCAAACTTAGATGAACTATATATCTAGACTCATGAGCCTCAGTCAAAATCCTTTCTGGTAACCCATCTACATTAGGAACATACAACCTTACCTGATACCTCAAGATGCTATCTCCCCCAATCTCAAAAGCCATAAATACCCACATCATCCTTAATTTGTATTAGTATGGGATTCGAAGCCTGCTTCTCCTTCATCTTAGCAATAAGAGATGATTTAACCCCTTCCTGAACAATCACTCCTCCATCCTTATAGTCCAAAAGATGAACTCCCAAGATAGCTAACCTATGAATATCCTTCGCGAACCCTCTTTTATTTTTCTCCACATAGGATAATCTCCCCATGGATAACCTGCTTAGAGCATCAATAACCATACTAGCTTTACTTGGATGGTAGTGCAAACTCATATCATATTCCTTAAATAATTTGAGCCATTGCCTCTGCGTGAGATTTAATTTCTTCTACGTGAACACATATATCAAGTTTTTATGGACTAGATAAATATCCACATGCACCCCTTACAAATAATAGCACCAAATTTTCTAAGTGAAAACCACAACCGCCAACTCTAGATCACGAGTCGAGTAATTTCTTTCATGAACCTTAAGCTACCTAGAGGCATAGGCCACAACCTTACCATGATGTATCAAAATAAAACCCAGTCCTCTATGGGATGCATTACAATACCAACAAACCTATCAGTCCCCTCGGGTAGGTTCAAAATAGGTGCAAAAGTCAACTTATCCTTCACATTTTCAAAACTACCCTCACAAGCATCGAACCACAAGAACTTAACCTTTTTCTAAGTTAATTCTTCTATAGAGTAGTAATAGATGAGATACTCTTTGCAAACATCCTATAGTATACCTAGCCAAGCCCAAGAAACTTCTAATGTAGATTGGAGTTGAGGGTCTATGCCATTTAATAACTACCTTAATTTTTTGTGGATCCACCTTGATCCTTTCAATAGAAACAATACCTGAGGAAGGTCACCTCACTTAGCCACAATTTGCACTTAGAAAATTTTATGTATAATTTTTAGTCCTTAGGAGTTTGTGACATAATTCAGAGATGATTGGCATGATCCTTCTCACTTTTAGAGTACACCATGATATCATCAATGAAGATTATAACAAACAAATCCAGAAATTGCCTGAACACCCAATTCATAAGATCCATAAAAGCAGCTGGAGCATTAGTCAACCCAAATCACATAACAAAAAACTCATAATGGCCATACTAGGTTCAAAGAGTAGTCTTAGAAATATCAACCTCCTTGATATTAAACTTGTGATACACTAACAGATGATCAATCTTAGGGAAACCCCTAGCACCTTGCAGCTGATAGAATAGGTCATCAATCCTAGGGAAAGGACATTTATTTTTTGGTGTAATATTATTTAACTGATTATAGTTTATATACATTTGAAGAGACTAATTTTTTCTGTATGAAACATACAGGAGCATCCTATGGAGAAATACTAGGGCGAATAAAACCTTTACCCAGAAGATCCTTCAATTGCTTATTAAGTTCCTTTAGTTTACCTGGATCCATCCTATAAGAAGAAATAAGAATAGGATAGTTATCTGTTAGAAGATCAATCCCAAAGTCTATCTCCCTATCAAAAGGAATTTCAAGAAGGTTATCCAAAAATTCAATAACCATAGGGATAAATTGCAAAGAGGGACTATAAGAGGTAGAATCTTTAACTCGAACTAGATGATATATACACCCTTTACAAATAATTTTCTAAGCTCTAAGATAAGAAATAAACCTCCCTTTTGGCACTAAGAAAATCCCCTCCCATTTTATCATTAGTTCATTAGGGAAATAAAAACTGACCTTTTAAGTCCCATAATCCAGAGAAGCATAGCATGCATGAAGCCAATCCATCCCTAAGATTACATAAAAATCCACCATATATGCTCTGTAAAATCCATCAATGTCTCTAAATAAAATATAGACACCACATAACCCCTATAGATTTTTCTAGCAACAATAGACTCACCCACTGGAGTAGAAACAGAAAAGGGTTCAAAAATATTTTCAGGGCCAAAACCAAAGTGCATCGCCATATGAATGGTCACATATGATAGGGTAGAACCCAAATAATGAAAACAAAAAATGTCATAAGAGAAGAGCTTTAACATACCAGTGACAACATTTGGGGATGCCTAAAATTCTTGATGAGTAGAAAGTGCATAGAGGTTATTTTGGCTATTTTCGGTGCTTGATATCGTGTCCTTAGGTGCAGAAGCTAAAGAAGTAGTGATTGGGACCTTCTTAGCTCAAGTGGAAACTCTAGATAAAGGATAATATCTCTACTTATAACCAAGATAACTGTAATTAAAGTAGTGATTTCTCCCCTCTTCATAATATCCCCAGTAAAGCTACCCATAAAAATGGGAAAGGGGTGAGGCGGGTCCAACTGAGCTTTACTGGATTGAGACTGGGCCCTCTATGCCTTAGGACCACTGCTAGCCTAAACAATGATGATCACCTAAAGTTTTAGGATAAGGAGCTTTAGCTGACGAATAAGAATTTCCCTAATTCTTCTTCTTAGTCCACTGTCTACTACCTCTCCCACTATTTTGTTGATTTATGGTCTACTCTAAATATCTAAAATTCTTGTTTGGTCTCTTTCCTATCTCTACCTGCTTTTTTTGAATCCTCTCCTTGTTGTATATAAACCACTATCCTAGATATATCTATATCATTATTCAGCATTGCAACCTTACAGCCTAACACCAAATCACAGGACAAACCAAAAGCAAACTTTCTCATTCAAGAACTCATATTAGATGCCAACTCTAGAGCATAACGAGGCAATTACTACAATTTTAGAGAATATACCTTAACACTTATCTTACCTGCTTCAAGTTCATGAACTCTTCTGCCTTAGCTTCCCTCATCTTTCAATGAAAGAAGTGATCAAGAAAAACACCTGAAAACACATACTATGCATCCTGCTAAGCATTATCACCCCTATTGCTTCCTACTCCTTAATCCACTAGTAAGCCACATCTTTTAATTGGTAGGTAAAAAATACCATAACTTTTGAATTAGTCTCATGCATAACCCTAAAAATTTTCTCTATCTCATCAATAAACCCTTGAGGATTCTCCTTAACCTTTGAGCCTTTAAAGGTTGGGAGATTCAACCTTATAACTAGCCAACCCGAGTAACATCAGATAAACTAAAGACAACCAATATAATCAGACTGAGGAGACTGGGATGTCACCAGCTGAGAAAGAATAAGAATAAACTATCAAAATGCTGCATTAGAGATATCCCCTTGAGGTGATTGAGCATGAGTATTACCAGCTTGAGAAGTCTAAGAGGGACTATTAGGGACTGATGGAACCCCATGTGGAGTCGTACAGTCAGGATTAGGGACCCAAGAAGAGGTCTCCACTCTATAAATAGGGTGTGTTCACTCCACATCTTTCCTAGGTGGGACAAAGGATCCAACAGAGTTTCTGTGACTTTTAAATCTTTGAGGAGTCATGATTAAAAATGTGAGTAAGCCAAGAGTTTAAGGAGTTTCATATTAACTAGACTCTATAGCCTGAAATAGAACATAAGAAAGGTAAACATTCCTAAATGTCTTGTATCTTTCTCCTTATAAGTGTTGCGCGCTACATACCCTAAAAGAAACTCTACTCAACATGACTTTATGGACACCTAGTGACCATAAATCATGCTCTGATACCAAGCTTATCATGAGCTAAACTCGGGCTTGGCCATGGTAGGCAATCTCAAATCCACCATGGGCCGAAGACCACCTCTCTAGCGTAACTTCTAGAGCATAATAAAAGAATACAACATAAGCCAAAAAATAGTAATAGGAAGAATATATAAGCCAAATGAAAATCCTAAGAATCCCAAGCAAACAACTATCAATCCTAGTACCTGTCCACAAAATCCTTAAAATCCAAAAATACTAACTAAGTCAAGAGATGCCCCTGACTATAATAGAAAGGAATTCATAATTTCCAAAATATTAAAAGAAACCTCATAAAATGGTAGGCCTTCTGAAAGATGAAGGATTACCATTTCAAAGCAGACCAACAAACATACCAAAACACTTAACGTTGCACAAAAGCAACAAAAGAGTCCTTCAAACCTACATCATGAAATGATGTAGTATTCAATGATGATCACTGGGGTAAGCACTATATGTAACACAAAATAAAGGGATAAAATAATGCAATTATCAAAAACCAGTCAAAACCATATACATAATATTTATATATATATATATATATATGATGTTGGGATAGGGACAAGTATATATTTACATAGTTATTTAAACTATTAACCTGAACTATGTAGCTCACTCCATCCTAAAGGCATCCATAGGGTTTATGGGTCCAAATCAAAAGGCCCTCAATGTGTGTTAGCTGCATGAACCGAGGAAACTGAGGAAAGGATAAAGGCATCAAGATGATAGCCATCCAAAACATAATGTGACTTCAGACACATAGTTATATAAACCCTCTATGTCGGCAAATGTTGATTCCAGTGTAGGTCCTTCCAGGACATACACCTTTATAGTGAGCTACACAACTCCACCTAATTTAATATAGTTTACACATAAAAAACCATTAACCTAGAAGTCATTTATGAAGGGATTTTTTCAGCTTGGTATCGTCATACCAATATGCTTGCAAGTTAATCCAATTATGTCAAACCACACCATATAACCATTAGACTCCCAAGTTCTATTTAAAATCTAAAACCACGGCCACCAAGGGCATTCTAAAACCATTGTTATCTATTTATCCTTTAATGCAATGCAATGGGTTAAAAAATAGTTAAATTATGTGAATAACCATATTTAAAACCAAGAATGTAAATTAGGTTGAGGTTAATACCATTATCAAGACAAAATTTATCTAATTTGGGGAAACTCTTCTCCCCTATTCTAACTATTAAAACAATGCACCAATTCAGATGCAAAACCATCAACTAAAAGTATGAAATACACATTTAAACATGGGGAAATTAATTCAAGTAATAGTCAATCAAAATCTCCCAACCACATTTCTAACCCATCAATTAAATCACATAAATAATAATTAAATAAATTCCATAATGTAAAATTAAAATTAAGGATGAGAAATATGCCTGAAATACCAAAGAATTTGAACACAAATCAAAGCTTGGAGCTTGAATGATGAATTCTTTATAAAAATCTAATATCTCTTGCCTTGGGAGTAAAAGAGAAAAAAGTGATGTTTAATATTGATAACTAGAGGGAACATGGTCATCTTAGTTTTTTAAGTTATTGAAAAGAGTGTGGAGAGAGTAAAATAGCAAATATACCCTTATTAAAATATGCAGTAAAATCCTAAGAATAGCTATCATGACTTGGAAAATGACTCATGAGGTTTGACCACTTATCGTGGAATGGAGTTGTTATCTGAGGTTTGCCAATTTTTTCCTTCACTATTATGATATTGTGTCACTAATAATGACTCTCTATCTGATGTTGGGTGTATTTATGCACTCTAGTATTGCTATTTTAGCTTATTGAGCCTTGTTTTGAGAGCAATTCATGTTCTTTATTTGTTGATGATGATATGAATAAGAATATAAGTGTTGAAGGATGTTATTACAATGGTTATAAGTGTTTCAAAACAAGTTTGTACTTAAACGGGTAGATGAGAAAACTAGTTTTACAAGCTTGAGCTAGGTGTTGTTCTAGTATATCGTGATGAATCCTAGGGTGTTAAATGAGTTCCAAATGGTTTAATAGTGTATTAATATGTGGAAATTTTTTTTATAAGGTGCAATGGTAAATTGAAACAAACCAAGAGTAAAAAGTATATCTTAAAGATTAACACGAGCGAGCATTGTCTTAGCTTGTGTTTTGAGCTCATTATTCTTGATATTATGTTGTTTTGATTTCTAACCCGTGGTGTATTATGATGTATGATGTTTTTTTAGATTATTATGGTGGTATATGGATGCATACAAGGATGGAAAATGAGTGTAAACATAACATAAAGGCTTAGGTTGAAGGACAAAGTGCAAACCAAAGTTTGGACATAAAAATTCAATTTCTAGTGAGGTATCGCAATGGAGCGCGATGCGACCATTACATGACTCGAACAAGAAGTACGTTGTAAACCCTAGTTAACTCAAACTGGCAGCACATCGTAACCCTTTGTCAAGTCAAGCAAGAAACGTAACCCCTATTCCCTACACGACCAAGACTTAGTTTCCTACTCTCACACGACTTGGATGTTGGCTACTATAAACTCAATGAATTATACATGAATTGAATATATTTAGAAATATTGGAGAATTGGAGGAGGCTTCTGCAACTTTTTGTTAGGTCTTACACTCTTTATTTTTAGTTTCTTTATTATTTTGATAATTTAAACAATTATTTGGATGAAGATTATGACTATTAGTGGATAGAGACTCCCATTCCGGGGTTGAAGCCAAGAATATGACTACTATCATATTGTATTAAGTTTGTTATATTTGATTATCATTATTGGTTGTGTGTTCATTCTTATTTTTACTATTTTAAGGATTGATAACCCTTAGAATGCATCTATTGTCAACCTTGTGATCATGAGAGAAGGAATAGGGAGATAGAATATGGGGATGAACAAAGTAAGGTTCGGAGTTTTTTATGAAATAAGGAATACGAATTAGCTCTAGGATAGGGATGCCTTACTTGATTAAAACATAGGCTTTAACTTTAAGCATCTAATTAGATTATTACATCCCCTCTCAATAATGTAGTTATAATGTCCAAGTTAGATAAATGGTTAGAGGTCGGGAGACCATGATCATACAATTAACCCTATGAATCAACAACCAAGATAAGAGAGTTAACGAATGAAGTTCAATTACATAGTATGATTGTTTGAAGTGCATTAACCTTGGGCTTTACTCTATTGATTATTTCAAGACTTTACTTTACGCACTATTTACTTTACATCGAGTTATAACTTTAAAACTCTCTTTTGGATACTCTTACATCAATTGAATCTGAATTGTCAACTGAAATCAAATAGTTGTTGGAACAAGTACCTGTGGGATCGATATTCAACTTTCTTGAAGGCCAATATATTACTTAGTAGACCACGTACACTTGAGTGTGTGCTTGGGTGCTGTCATGTTTTTTGCGCCATTATCGAGGACTTGTATAATTTGCAACTATTTTGTTTTTAGTTTTGGTTTTTAGATTTCTTTGGTGTTTTATGCTTGGCCTTGGTTTTGTATTTGCAGGAAATAAGTTTTTGAAGTAGTAAGCTGGCATGGGATCAGGACTTGGTTGAACCAAGCTCCGAACCTAAGCAACTTTTCCATCAACAATGGAGAGAATAAATACTTCTCTCCTGTATTCCACAAATCAAATAAGATCAAGATAATCCTGCTCTCATGGCTAATGAACAAGCAGCCCGTAGGACATTTATTGAAGTAGCAATCCCACTTTCGATAAATCAAATCTCATATTTTTAGAAACCTGTTATTGGAGGGAGGTTTGAGCTAAAGAATAATATGGTGTATCTGTTGATTAGCAGTGTACAATTTACAGGGCTTACACATAAAGATCCATAGGTCCACTTACAGAATTTTATTGAGCTCACTCACACATTCATTTCGATGAGGATGGAAATTTTACTCTATTCACTTATTGGGGAAGCTAAAAGGTGGTTAAACTCTGAGCCAGTGAATTCAATCACCTCATGGGACGACTTAGAATTAAAGTTACTCATCAGATTTTTTTCATCTAGCAAGACTGTGAAACTTTGTAGTGAGATAGTGAGCTTTAAACAAACGTTAGACGAGAACCTCTATCATGATTGGGAGTATTTCAAGGCACTTTTTTGAGATTTCCACATCATCAATAGTCCAATGAAGCACTTGCTCATACTTTTGTAGAAGAACTTTATCATAACACAAAAATTTTGCTGGATTTAGTTGTAGGTGTTCAAGTGCTAGAGTTGACATATGATAAGATGTATACCTTATTCAACCGCATCACACAAGGAAATCTAGAGTGGCATGGTGATTTTAAAAGTGCCACGAAGAAATTTATAGGTGTGTTAGAGGTGGACGAATGCACTACTTTATCATCTCAGGTTGCGGCATTACAAAATTTGATAAACACGAAGTTTAGCAGACTGAAAGTGGGAGATATACATCTTGCAGTAGTTAATACAATTCAGCAAATCAGTGGTTGGTGTGAGGTTTATGGCAATAGTGGTCATTCTGCAGGCATGTGTGCTGTACATTCGGAGGCAGTGATGTTTGTGGGCAATGTTCAGAGGCTAAATTATGATAATGCCGACAACCTAAAGTGGCAGACTTATTCATGGAATGCCCAACAATAGCAAAATTATCAACAGGTACAACAAAATTAGTCAACTAGCAACTTGGAAGAGATGATAAACAAGATTCTAGCTAATTAAACATAGTTGGATGAAGATGTAAAGAACTAACAAGTGACCACAAGAAGCTTAGAGTTTCAGTTGAGGCATTTATCATAGACACTAAATACCAGGCCTCAAGGTGGTTTTTTAAGAGATATAGAAAACCCAAAACAAGTAATGAAAATCACGTTGAGGATTGGTAAAGAGCTTAATGAAAAACCTCCAAAGGCAACTAAGGAGGTAGATACTGATATGGTGACTAAACAGGCTAATGGCCAAGTTGCTAAAAGTCAAGAAAGTCTGAGAACTTGAAAGAAAAAGTTGCTGAAGAAGTGAACATCCCACAACTACCCTTCCCATAGAAGCATATAAAGGCAAATGTGGATACGTGCTTCAAGAAGTTCTTTGATACATTTAGAGAGATACACATTAACTTACCTCTTTTAGATTTTTTGTAGGTAATGCCCAAGTATGCTAAATACTTGAGGGATATGGTTGCTAATAAAGTAAAGTTGTAGGATGTGAAGGTGGTAGCACTCACTGAAGAGTGTAGTTTTGTATTTATACGTGTAACAACTTATTTATAAGGTGCAATGGTCAATTGAATCAAACAAAGAGTGAAAACCATATCTTAAATATCAACATAAGCAAGCCTTGTCTTAGCTTGTGTTTTGAGTTCATTGTTCTTGATATTGTGTTGTTTTAATCTCCAACCCATGGTGGATTATGATGTAGGATGTTTTGTGATCTAATTATGGTGGTATATAGATGTATACAAGGCTAGAAAATAAGTGCAAAGACACCATAAAGGCTTGGGATGGAGGACAAAGTGCAAGGCAAAGTTTGGACATAAAAATGCAATTTCCAGTGAGGTATCACAATGTAGCCGCGACACGACCATTACTTGACTCAAGAAAGCGGTGCGTCACCACCCCTATTTGACTCAAACCAGAGATGCTCTGTGACCCTTAGTCAAGTCAAGCAAGTAGTGCACCGCAACCCCTATTCCCTTTACGACCAAGACTTAGTTTCATACTCTCACATGGATTGGATGTTAGATACTATAAATTCAATGCATTATACGTGAATTGAATATTTTTGGACGTATTGGAGTATTTTAGGAGGCTGCTGCAACTTATTTTTAGGTTTTACATTGTTTATTCTTAGTTTTTTTATTGTTTTGATCATTCAAACAATTATTAGGATGACAATTATGACTATGAGTGGATAGAACTTCCTTTCCAGGGTTGAAGCCAAGAACATGACTACAATCATTTTGGATTAAGTTTGTTTTATTTGATTATCATTATTTGTTGTGTGTTCATTCTTGTTTTAACTATTTTTAGGCTTGATCACCCTTAGAATGAATCTATTATCTACCTTTTGATTTTGGGAGAGGGAATAGGAAGATTGAATATGGGGATGAACAAAGTAAGGTTCGTAGTCTTTTATGAAATAAGGAATACAAATTAGCGTCTAGGAAAGGGATGTACCTAGATGCCGTACTTTATTCAAATGTAGGATTATAACTTTATGCATCTAATTGGATTATTATATCCCCGCTCAACGATGTAGTTGTAATGTCAAAGTTAGGTAAATGGTTAGAGGTCAGGAGACCATGATCATGCAATTAACCAAACAAATTAACAACTAAGATAATCGAGTTAACGAATGAAGTTCAATTACATAGTATGATTATTCGAAGTGATTTAACCCTGGGATTTAGTCCATTAATTGTTTCAACACTTTACTTTACGGACTATTTACTTTACATCTAGTTATAGCTTTAAAACTCTCTTTTAGACACTCTTGCATCAATTGAATCTTAATTGTGAACTGAAGTCAAATAGTTGTTGGAACAAGTCCTAGTGGGATCGATATCCATCTTTCTGGAAGGCCACTATATTACTTGGTAGACCGCATACACTTGCGTGTGTACTTGGGTGATGTCTTTATCCTAGTAGAGAAGCATATATATTATAGTCTTAGATATCATCTGAGTGATCAATTCTCATAGTTGGAGCAGGGCTTCACATCTATTGGGGATTGTAGGGCTTAGTTTTATATATTTTCTAGGCATGTTATATCTATTATGCCAACCTTTTATAAGCAGGTTTGCTGTTTTGTTTGGGGATTGAGACTTTCTCTCTATATGGATACCCAGAGTTTGGTTGCTGCATTAATTCTTTTGCTGTGGTTTCTAATCATTTACAAGTTATGGAGGATATACATCATGAGGCCCAACGGGAAAGCAATAAGAGGTTGTGATACCAGGGTAGTTTCAGTAGGATCCGTAAAGGTTCATAATTTAGAGTTAGTGGTATTTAAGGTATATACTCTCTGCATCATCCTTATTAGCATCAGGGTCAGTCAAGTAGTCTATTCATATTGCAATTCAGATTGTTAATGGAGGCTAGTCTAGTTACAGTAATCATTCTAGCTAGAGTAGTGATCAGCTTCTAAGGGGTTCATGTTTTGGGTATTCTAGCCGTGTAACCTGGATCTTCTATTTTCAGTGCAGCACTAGGGGATGTTATGGTTATGAAGCCCTTAGTCATTTCTTAAGAGATTTCCCTAGTCATAGAGTGGTGGTTCCTGTAGCTTAGAGAGTTCCACTTATTAAGGTAATAACTCCCATAGATAGAGATAGTATGCATGGTCATCAGGGTGGTCCCAAAGGTGCTCATGGAGGTCCTCAAGTAGGGATAATAGGATACTAGTCAGGAGCCTACCAACCGTGATCAGATGTATGTTGTTCCTTCAAGGCCTATGGTAGAGTCTTCATATGTTGTTATTAAAGGTACAATTTGATGTACCATCAATTGACTTTTTCATTATTTTATTTTAGATTTATGTATTCTTATATATTTGCTTATTATACACTGTGGTTAGAGTTGTCTTGAGATTTTTATCTATTCTGTTATGTGTATCTACTTCGAAGGGTGATTCTTTAGTAGTGGGTTGGGTTTATAGATCATGTGTTGTGACTATTTGAGAGTTTGATAATCAGGCTGATCTTATTGAATTAGACATGGTGGATTATGTTATGATTCTGGGAATGGACTGCTTATCCTTCTATCATGCAGTCTTGGATTATTTTTCCAAGACTGTTATCTTAGCCATGCCTGGCGTATACCTGGTTGTATGAGGGGTCTATTAGCCTCAAGCCGATAAGGATTTTTTCTTATGTTCACTCTAGAAGGTTTATTTTGAGGGATTGTGAGTCATATGTCACTTATATTCGTGATGTTAGTGTGGAGAATCCCTTGCTTGACTGTATTCCTATAGTCCATGAGTTTTCTAATGTCTTCCCTACCAATCTACCTAGTCTCTGTCCTATGCATAATATCAAATTTGGGATTGATTTTTAGCGGGTACATAATATATTTCTATGGTACCTTACCATATTATTCCAATCGAGTGTTGCATTCAAACACACACATAAGTGTACACGATTATACAAGTAATATAGTGACTTAGAAAATCGGATATCGTACCCCTAAGGACTATGCAACAAGTAATTCAACAAACTTTAGTTTTAGACAAGGGGGCATTAAGTGTTTTCACGTATCAAGATGATTTTGAAGTTTTGAATAAAAATGTAAATAAATGAGAAATAACAATTTGTGATAATAGCAAAGAAAGTAATGGTTGTAAACAGTAATGATGGGAATTCCAGGGTTGAGGTGCTTCTAACAATCTTAGAAATCTCTATTCTTATCGCGGTCTAGTTGGTTATCGGGTTGTTGATTCACAGGATTTCTAAGACGATCATGGTCTCCCGACCTCTAATCTTGTACCTATATGAACTTTGCAACTACATCATTGAGCGGGGTTGTAATAATCCATTTAGATGTATATGGCTATCTTCCTACGATTAAACAAAACAAGGCTTCTAGGTATATCCCTACCCTAGATACTAATTCAAATCCTCTATTTTATAAAAGGATGGGAACCTTGCTCCTTAATTTCTTTGTTCTATCCTATGATTCTCCTCCCGAATGCACATAGAATTATCGATTTGTTCTAATGGTGGCCGCTCATCAAAACAGTAAGCACGAGAAATTAAGAACAACCCATATAATAATTCAATAGGAATTACAATAAAGAATATCAAAGAGTAATCATGCTCTCGGCGCCAACCCCAGAACAAGGGTGTTTAGCCACTTATGTCTAAATTCAACATCCAAAATATGTAATTAATCTGACTTCCCTCATTATCAAAGTACACCAGACATACTAAATTCAGGCGCCATACCCAACCCACATTTTCTAACACAAAATTACCCATACATGTAAAATACACAAAAAATCATGGACTGGAAGATTCTTACATCAATGAATAAGTACCAACTCAAAATATTCACCTAATTCATGTATTGCAACATCCTATCTCCATGGTAAAAATCAACTACTTACTCTAAGTATGGCGAACATTTGGTCAATTCTTGCACCTTATAAAGAAAAAGAATTAAAAGTGGAGTACTTACCTTATAATTGTTGAAGAAGATGAAGGAGTAGCACCTCTTTGCTTAAGAAATGAACACTCTTTTGAAGAGAAGTTTTTCTAAGGGAATAAAGGGGCGGCGCGAGCTAAGGTTTTTTGAATGAATGGGAGTTATAAAATATGGGGGTATTTAAAGGCATTAAAGAGTGGACGGGGCGGGACTTAGCCGGCGGAGTGGGCTCTATCCTGCTACTTTAAGTGGGTAATTGTGGACTTTTATGCGGCACAATACACAGGGCACCACGGGCTCTGTTGCTGCAATGCCTCAAATATGGTATGCGAAATGTTACACGGTAATCATGACCCCGAAGGACCACAAGATAATCCATGATTGATATCTATAACTAAGCACTGAATAATATACTGTAAATATGCGGAATATAAACTGTAAGACCATAAGATTCAAAACTGAACTAATACTGAATATTAAATAATGTCTGTAATGAGGTATAACAATACCTAAAACTAAAATAAACTGTCTGAAACATGTTGTAGTCTGAAAGCCTCTAAATTGTCTGAAAATTATGGAGTTGATAGGACATGTCCCCAACTAACTCCGAAGTACTGAAATAATAAAGTAATAAAATAATCATTCTATCCTCGAATGATGAGGACTCACTGCTAGTCTAGCTGTTGAATGTCTGATCTGTTAAGAATGCTCGAGAGCTCGTGCCTCTAAACATATTGTATAAAACACCATGGCGCAAATGCTTTAGTACATTGAATGTATTATTATGCAAGTGAGGTAGGATAAATGCAATGGTTCATATGCATGAACAATACTAACTAACTAAATTACATGAACATGAGAATCCATGCATGAATAAGAGACTGTAACTGAATTCATGATAATACTAACTCGTGAATTCAGATAACATGGATTTACTAATATTTGAGTACTGATACTGGGATACTGAATGAATTGAGTATATTGAGTAATGAGGAACTGATGTCGTATTACAAATAAAGGGATAACTATTTCTGACAGTTCTGATAATGAAGAACTGGTCTAATTGACTGTATCTGACAATTCTGTAACTGAATACTAATAAAATGGGTTTCGTATAATTAATGTACTATTAACTGAGTTCGTGATAACATGATTACTGATTTTGAATATTGATAACATGAGTGACTATATTTGACAGTCCTAATACTGATAGAACTAGATGGGTTCCGCACTGTACTGATTTAACAGTCCTAGATTTCTGTAGATCTGAACTAAGTTCTATTACTGAAACTAGATCTGAAACTGAGACTGTGGGAGGTAATCATCTAACCAAAATGCCCCAAAACTGAACTGGTGGGGTCCAACCTATAACCCCAGCTGGAAGGGTGTCAGTACTGTGCCACGAGTAAAGACAAGCTATAAGTATACCCTCTCTGACAAGGAGCTCTTCCGTCAACCCCTCCTGTAAGAAAAACTCAAATGAGATGTGTATAGTCCCTAGACTCGTAGGGGTACATCTCAACCTACGTTGCTACTAAGGATCACACTCTCTGCTAGCTGATAGTATATATCCTCATCCCTGGGTTCACTCGATGCTGAATCCTACTCTAACTGAATAGACACTGAACTGATTATACTAAACTAAACTGATACTAATGGTATTGTTTAGCGGAGCTAAACTGAGTTCATAGATTTCACTGAGTTCCGTTCAGTGACAGAATGCTACTGAGATCTGAAGGCTGAAGGAGAGTGCTGAAGTTACTTAGACCATTGAGGTCACTGAGATTACTGAGTAGGACTAGATTGATACCGAATTTACTGAGTTTTCCTAGGTCATGAGACTGACTGAATTCTAAGGATCATGGCTTGACTAAGAGTATCGTGAAAACAAGACACTGGCTCTAAACACACAACTAAATTGTCGGGTACAAGTACCTCCAGGACTTAATAGCATAAAACTGACAGGACATGACACTTTTTGAACACATGACCAATATCGACAATTCATAATACATTAATTTAGGGATTTCATGAAGCACATGGTTATCATAGTCTTGTAAATAAATGTAATTGCATATAAACATGTCATACTTTTATCAACCTAATCTCATGGACATTCCCTCAACTATTCATAATGTACACAATATCGTGGAAGTCATTCTTAGTCATAGGGTAAAGCATATACTTATCACTTGGGTCACAATTAAGCTATAATGCATAACTTTTATTCTCTTAGGCATTTTATCAAACACCTAGGATGCATGACTTAGGGCATAGGCATGACCATCAAATTAATACAACAAACTCCATATTTCAACTCAATATTACATGTGCATAATCAACCCACAACAAAATATTCACAATACAAGATTTAAAACTTGATTCTTGGGATTCATGGATGAAAGGAATCCATAAATTAACACTGTTCATACCTTAGTTCTTGATTCTACGAAGATTGGCAGAGAGATTCTTGAATTTGAGTCTTGGATTCGAATCCCCAATTGAAAACCCTAGCTTGTTCTTGAGAGAAACTTGAGAGAAACAATATATTTGGAGTGAATTATAGATGAATCATGTGTTATTGGGTATATATAGGGGTGAGAAATTGACCATTTTAAACCTTTGAACACGTAATTTAATTCTGTGAAAATCTCCCGACCTGGACCCCTGGCGCGACGCGGTACTATTGTGCTGTGTCACTAGAATTTGACAACTCTGATTAGAGACTTGGCATGACGCGCCATAATCGCGGATGCTCACCGGATTTTGATGATTATTATTTTGGCTGGCTCCACGACGCGTTGATGGCTCAGGTGGCACACTGTCTTACTATAATGGCTCTAACTCTTTACCAAGGTGTCGGATTTGGGCAAATTTTGTATCAATAAAAAGCTTATTCAATTTCCCAAATGATAAAAAGTTAAAATCTTGAAAATACCACATGTATAAAAGTGGGATTAATCTTTGAAACAAGTCTTTAACATTTCTGAGATGATTTTAAGCTAGATAGAAGTACGGGGTATTACAATATCTCCCCATTGGGAACATTCATCCTCAAATGAGACTGATTTAGATGGGAGAAATGATAAGCTAAAGTACATACTAAACATGAACAGCTAAAACATGACTACCTTACTGACATTACTGAGATTCATACTGAGCACGCATATCTGATGCATGATTTTATGACTAAGCTGATACATGAATACATGACTAAGAGTACTGATAAGCTGATCACGCATATCTAATAGGTGAATACATGATTGAACTGACTCATGAACATGTGACTGAACATGTAAGGATAACGATACCAAGTTTTAAATAAAAACTGAGCATGGATTTGAATACCATATTTGTAACTGAAACCTGAACATAAAACTGGATAAGCTTAAGAAAAGAAATTACCTTGGGCTGAGTCTAAGCTTAATTACTAAATATGCATAAGCAGAAACATAAGAACGTAACTAGCTCTAGAATGTGATACATGAGCTGAATATTCTGATCTGAACTAAATTCCTTGAATACGTGGCATATGATAGAGATTGGAGCTAAAGGGTAAACCTATGGGTACCCACTACTCCAAAATGGATTCTTTATGAGAAGAGAGCAACATGTTTATGTCATAAAAGTTTTGGGGAATTATAGTGTATCTCCCCCTTGGGACACTAGGTCCCTAGAAGAATACTGACTTGACTACGATATTGAGGAAAATTGGGATGATGCACAGAGCACCAATGAACTGAATCATGACTGAGTATCTGGGATATGAAACTAAGGCATGGTACATGAACTAGTTTGAACATGCAACTACCTAGTTGGTCCATCTTAGAATGATCACATTCATGAGATTCTAAATAGTGCAATTTGGTGAAAAGATGGGGAAACCACACTATCTAAACTTATTTATTCTAAAATTTAAACTAAAGTACTGGCTTTGCAGTCTAACTCATGCTGAAAACTTATACTCGATCGGAGCATTTCTATGACACTCTTTCTATAGATTTCTAATGACTGTAGAAAGAAAGCGTATCTTAGCCTAGTCTGAGTAAGAATCTAAATGGTAGATCGCTATATGGCTGGGGTTCTTATATTAGGAGGCCAGGACTATGAAATATCATCTAAGATAAAGTGACCAAACCTTATGCATTGCAACTGAGACTGCTAAACAGGTTCACATGGTGTTCAGCATGAATGTATAAATATACTAATTTATCTGATTAACTGAAAGACTTATAGATGAATACTAGCATATAAGACTGAACTGTACTTAGTCTGAATGACTAGCTTGAGGCTATAGAGTATTATGCATAGGAAGTAAGGACTGGATTAAAGACATAAGGTGACTGTGTATGGATTTATAAAAACTGTATTACTTAAAATTGCGAGATCAACCGTATAACATGATACAGAAACATTCCATAACTAAGGTACTAAAATAATAATTACTAAGTAACTGATAGTTATATGCTATGGTCGGATAATCCAAAAAGTGAACTGAGTTTCTAATTTGGCTGAACTAGGACTGGGATTGAGATTGTAGCTAAGACGGTAATTAAGATGGTAACCATAACTAAGACTGTAACTGGGACTGAATGCTGGTTTTTTATAACTGAGGTTTAGATTGGTACCGGAGCACTGAATTCTAATGGATAAATAACTAATAGCTGAAATCCATGGTTCTGTAGGACTATCTGAGTCCTTTACTGGATACTGACTACTGAATAACACTATAACTGAGGCCTTTGGAATGTAACATTAACATTACAGATTCACCGAGATATCTAAACTGATAGTATATATGACATAATCTGAGTTTGACTAAACCCTAAGAGTGAAGTCATAAGTCATGTGGGCTAAGCACAATGTAAAGAATGACAAGAGTGCATGAGTCGTGAGCTGCATAACCTGAGTTTAGAATTTTCTGCATTTATGGGACATGATTTGTATTACTGAGGGGAATATAACTGAACTCCTCATGCTGGGAAACTAGAATCATACATGATTCTATGGAAAGCGTGTGAATATAAGCTATGTTCATGGAACTGAGATGTAAAGCATGCGTAGGCATCATGCCGACTGAAGTACCAAAATTTACACTGAGATAAGGATGAGTCAGGAATCATCTTCCCTTAATACTTTTAGACGTACTGGCACTACTACTGGAATTTAAGAGCCTGAATTGGTCACTTGATCTATCATCTCCCCCTTTACTTTAAGCCATCATCATAAGTCTATGAACACTTTACTAAACTTTGAACTGAACTGCAATCATCATCACATACTTACACTCTGTTCAATATATGCTTGCCTTACTAAACACATCATCTGATTTTGTTTCTTCATATACTACTAATATTACATCTCCTAATTCATATCCACACCTTTATACTTAATTTTAGGTCAGTAATCTTAAATTCTTGCTTGCACTGTTCAAGCCTACTAGTTTACCTTGGTATAACTATCTCCATGAATATATAATCTGATCAATTTGAATAACATTATCCCAACTCAAATACTGCTAAACTCCTGGGTTCATGCTTCTAAATCTAGGTCACTACTATCATAGGATTATGAGAAGGGATCTAAAGCCAATCTAATTTTGGGTTCGCAAATGAGTTCTCATGATGATGAATGGGTTCTGCATAACTTTGGAACATAACGAAACTGATGGGATACATTTGACCCTGTAGGCAATCCCATAACTATCTGCGGGGATTGTTTGAGAAAGACCTACCCCTAGGACCTTGAGCTTCACTGTTTCTGTTACCTTGAAAGTAAGGTAGAGCTGATATGGGTGGAGCATGATAAGAACATAAATTTATTTCTTAGATAACCTTTCTATAGCATGATCTGAAACACGAAAGAGGGGAAATAGTTCCTAAAACATCTCATAGCCTCCTACACATAAGTGTGGTACACAACACACCCATGTACAAGAATCTACTAGATACGACTCTTCAGACTTGCTAGGATACTATTGAACCTTAGTCTCTCATACCATGTTTGTAACACACCAAATCTGGTACCCGGAACATTACATAGTGCTCATGACCTCGAAGGATCACAAGCTAATCCATGACTGATATCTGTAACTGAGCATTGAATAATATACTGTAAATATATGGAATATAAGCTGTAAGGCCAAAAGGTTCAAAGATAAACTAATATTAAATATAAAACAATGTTTATAATAGGGTATAATAATACCCAAAACTGAAATAAATTGTTTGAAACATGTTGTAGTCTGAAAGCCTGTAAGGATCATGAGACTGACTAAATTCTAAGGATCATGGCTTGAATAAGAGTATCGTGAAAACATGACACTGGTTCTAGGAACACAACTAAATTATCGGGTACTAGTACCCCCAGGACTCGATAGCATGAAACTCACAGGACATGGCACTTCTTAAACACATGACCAATATCAACAATTCATAATACATTAATTTGGGGATTTCATAAAGCACATGGTTATCATAGTTATGTACATGAATGGAGTTGCATCTAAATATGTTATTCATCAACCTAATCTCATGGACATTCCCTCAACTATTCATAATGCACACAATATCATGAAAGTCATGAGACTGACTGAATTCTAAGGATTATGGCTTGACTGAGAGTATCGTGAAAACATGACACTCGCTCTAGGCACACAACTAAATTATCGGGGACAAGAACCCCTAGGACTTGATAGCATGAAACTGACAAGACATGATACTTCTTGAACACATGACCAATATCAACAATTCATAATACATTAATTTGGGGATTTCATGAAGCACATGGTTATCATAGTCTTATACATGAATGAAATTGAATATAAACATGTCATACTTTCATCAATCCAATCTTATGGACAATTCCTCAGCCATTCATAATTCACACAATATCATGGAAGTTATTCTTAGTCATAGGGTAAAGCATACACTTATCACTTGGGTCACAATTAAGCTATAATGCATAACTTCTATTCTCTTAGTCATTTTATCAAACACCTAGGATGCATGACTTAGGGCATAGGCATAACCATCAAATTAATACAACAAAACTCCATATTTCAACTCAATTTCACATGTTTTAGACCACATACTAGCATAGGTTCATGAATAACACATAAAGATTTTAACTTTGGAATCATACAACCATAATCACATGAACATAATCAACCCACAACAAAATATTCATAATACAAGATTTAAAACTTGATTCTTGGGCTTCATGGATAAAAGGAATCCATGAATGAACATTGTGCATACCTTAATTCTTGATTCTACGAAGATTGACGGAGAGATTCTTGAATTTGAGTCTTGGATTTGAATCCCCAATTGAAAATCCTAGCTATTTCTTGAGAGAAACTTGAGAGAAATAATATATTTTGGGTGAATTATGGCTGAATCACATGTTATTGGGTATATATAGGGTTGAGAAATTGACCCTTTTAACCCTTGGACACATATTTTAATTCTACAAAAATTTCCCAACTTGGACCCCTAACGCGATGTGTCATTGAAATTTGACAACTTTGAATTTGAGCCTTGGCGCTATGCGAAATAATTGAGGTGACTCACTGGATTTTGACGATTGCCATTTTGGCTGGCTCCGTGATGCGTTGATGGCTCAGGTGGCACACTGTCTTACTAAAATGGCTCTAACTTTTCGTTCGAGTGACAGATTTGGGCGAATTTGGTATTGATGGAAAGCTTATTCAATATCCCACATGATAAAATGTTGAAATATTGAAAATACCATACGTATAAAAGTGGATTCATCTTTGAAACAAGTCTTTAATATTTCTAGGATGATTTTAAGCTAGGTAGAAGTACAGGGTATTACAATTGCACTGCTCTGGGCGAGGCACCACAGGCTAATTTCCCTTGCTCACTTGAATGGCAAAAATTTTAGCGTGGATTTTAATCATCTGGGGAATATTTCATTCCCCTTATTTTTTTCACCCTAAATATTCCAAAGGGAGTATGTAACTTACCTGAAAACTTCCCCAACATTGTTTCACTCTCCTCTCATTTACCTTTGTGCTTCTAAGTTTCTTATTCCTGCACACTAACCAAAAATAAAAAATTAACATATGAAAAAGTGGTTTGCCTCCCACTCAGCGCCTTAGTTTTGGTTGTGACATGACTCATTTTTTGTATTTTTGCTTTCTTTTTCTTTCCAAACAACTAAAAATAGAAAGGAACTACGCTATTACATTACATTTGTCAGTTGCCACCCCCAAAGAACCTTACTTTATGTTGTGTCATTACTCAGCTCAGTTTCACTCATCAACAAAAGGATGGTCCCATTGTCCATATTTCCATGATCAGCCCAATAATGCTTCACACGTCATCCATTCAGCAAGAACTTTTTAGTATTTTCCTTGTTCTAAAGCTCCACCACACCATGAGATGTCATACGAACTACCTCAAAAGGATCAAACCACTTAGACCGCAACTTACCCGAAAATAATTTCAACTTTGCATTGAACAGCAGAACAAGTTGTCCAGGTTCAAAAACTCTATCAAGGATATGCTTGATATGCCATTTCTTAGTCTTTACTTTGTACAGTTTGGCATTCTTATAAGAATGGAGACAAAAATTATTAAGATCAATAAGCTTCAATAATCTCTTCTCGCCTGCGGCCTTTATATAAAAATTTAGCTTTTTCACTGCCCAATAAGCTTGATGTTCCAGTTCTACAGCCAAATGGCTGGTTTTCCGATAAACTAAGATATATAGAAAGGTGCCTATGGGTATCTTATAAGATGAACTATAAGACTATAATGCATCATCTAGCTTTTCAGCCCAATCCTTCTACTAACCATTGACAGTCTTCTGCAGAATCTGCTTTATCTCCTGGTTGGATACCTCTACTTGACTACTTGTTTATTGATGGTATGCAGTGTACACTATATGCCTAACACCATATTTATCTAGAAGTTTTTAAACCAAGTGCTAATAAAATTCATACCTCCATCACTGATTATAGCCCAGGGAGTGCCAAACTGGGAGAATATGTGCTTCTTTACAAATTTCAATACCACTTAGATATCATTAGTGGGAAAATATGTTTCTTCCACCCACTTAGATACATAATCAACTGACACTAGGATATATTAGTTGCCATTGGATGGTGGGAATGGTCCCATAAAATCTATCCCCCGAACATTGAATACCTCAACTTCAAGAATGTTGTTTAGGGGCATCTCATGATGCTTGAAATTGTACCTAACTATGGACACTGATCACACCTCTTTATGAATGACACTACATCCTCGAACAATGTTGGCCAAAAGAATCTTGATTGTAATACCTTTTTATCCATTCATTCACCCTCATGATAGCCACCATAAGGAGATGAATGGCATTTTTGCAGCACTTGTTGAGGTTCTTCTTTAGAAACACATCTATGCATAATCCTATCCGGGCCCTATTTGATGAGATAATGCTTGTACCATACGTATGCACGAGAATCATACAGTAGCTTCTTTCTCTGTTGAATGGTAGCTTCAGGAGGGTAAAACCCAGATACAAACAAATTCACAATGTTTGCATACCATGGTAACTCACACATATCAAGAGCTAACAATGTCTCATCCAGAAACTCCTCCTAAATGTACAGTGTATCATCAATAATATGGTCATGATTGTCTAGTCTGGACAAATAGTCTGCAACTTTATTCTCATCTCCTTTTTAATCATGCGCCTTTAGGTCAAATTCTTGAAGCAATAAAATACACATGATCAATCGTGATTTGCATCCTTTTTGTTGAAAAGGTACTGGATGACAACATGGTTTGTGTGTACAATTACCTTGGTGCTTAACAAGTATGATCTAATTTTGTTGAATGTACAAACCAGTGCTAACATCTCTTTTTCTGTGACTCTGTATTTCATCTAGGCATCATTCAAGACTTTACTTTTAGAATAAATAAAATGAAATACCTTGTCTTTTATTTGCCCTAAAACTGCTCCCATAGCCATGTCACTTGCATCATACATTAGCTCGAACAATAATGTCAAATCTTTAGAAATCAAGATGGTTAGTTCTATCAGTTTCTTCTTCAGCTTCTCAAAATCTTCTTGACAAACAACCCCAAAATCAAATTTAGCTTCTTTTTCTAACAATTTACACATAAGACTTGCAATCGTTAAAAAATGTTGAATAAAATGCCCTTAAAAGCCCACATGTCCCAAGAAACTTCGCACTCCCTTCACTGTTTCTATGTATGGAGGCTTTTTCAATCACTTACACTTTGTGTCTATCTACTTCAAGTCCTCTACATAAAAACTTATGGCCAAGGACTATTCCTTCCTTGACCAAAAAGTGGCATTTTTTCCAATTTAGCACAAGATTTGTCTCTTCATAATAAGCTAGAACTCGATCTAGATTCTGCATGCACACATCAAAAGAATTTACCATAAACAAAGAATTCATCCATGAATACCTCAATAAATTATTCAACCATGTCATATAAAATTTCCATCATGTATCTCTAAAACATTATAGGTGCATTACAGGCCAAAACGCATGTGTCTGAATGCATATATGCCATATGTGCATGTAAAAATGGTCTTTTCTTGATCTTCTAGCAATATTGAGATATGATTATACCATGAGTATCCTTCCAAAAAGCAATAGTACTCCTACCCTTCCAACCTATTAAATATTTGATCAATGAACAAGGTAGGATAGTGATCCTTTCTTGTGTCTTTATTCAGCATTCAGTAGTCGATACAGATTCTCCATCTAGTTATCATGAGAGTGGGAATCAACTCATTAGATTCATTGGTAACTACAATCATCTCACTTTTCTTTGGAATGTAATGAACTGGGCTTACCCATTTGCTGTTGAAAATTTGGTAAACAATCCCATTATCAAGCCACTTGATGACTTCTTTACGTACCATATTATTTGTCACCAAATTCAATCTTTGTTGTTGCTACACCCTTGTTTTATAGCCTTCTACCATGTATATGTTATGCATGCAAAAAGTTAGATTTATCCTAGTAATGTCAGATATCTACTAGTCAATCACCTTCTTTCTTTTTTTCAAGACTGTTATTCTTTCCTTACCTGGAAATCAGATAAACATGCGGGAAAAATTATAGGAAAGGTATCATTATCACTAAAGTAAATATTTCAAGTAAGGAGGAAGAACATGAAGCTTTAATTTTGGAGTTTCATCAATTGAAGATTTAGGTGATGGGACAATTGGCATGTTTAATTGCTCAAAAGGTAGTTTTCTCATTTCAACAATTGCCAAATTCATGACTTGAATGAATGCAAGTGCATCTACATCACAGTATAGATCATGACCTATTAAATCTCAATCAAGTGGATCATCTGATAACAACAGCCTATGATCAAACTCAATGTCTATAATAGATATAGCAGACAACTCCTTATATATAGCAGGCATTTTTAGTGCCTTATATAAATCAAAAACCTCCACTTTATTATGCGCTCTCGTAGTCATCTTTCCTGCAACTATATTAATAAGTGATTTCCTTATTTCTAGGAATGGTCTCCCCAAAATAAATTGAATAACCAGATCAGATTCAAAATCAGGAATTATAAAGTCTATAGGAAAGATTAGTGATCCTACTTACACTAAGACATCTTTAATAATTCTATATAGCCTAGAAAGGGACCTGCTAGCCATCTGTAAAACAATGGCCATGGGTTTGGTATTCCCAAGACCTATCTTTTAAAACTAAGATGTAGGCATCAGATTGATGCTTGCTCCTAAGTCACATAATCCATGGGCATTGATGCCTTGACCAATAGTGATTTGCAAAGTTAAACTACCTAGATCCTTCAGGTTCATGGGTAGTTTGTTTTGTATCTTAGATGTGCACTCTGCAAAAAGTGCAACTGTAGCATACTCTATCAACTGATTCTTATTTCCCACAATGTCCTTCAGGTATTTTTAAATTTTGGAACACTCTATAGAATATCAACAAGAGGTAGGTTTATATGAACCTGCTTTAGAAGATCCAAAAACTTCTTATAAATTGTCTCCTCTTTGTGCTTTCATTACTTTTGAGGAAAGGGTAAAGGTATAGTCTTCTTCTCCACTTGAATTTCATTACTTGCAGCTTTTTCTTTGACCCCCTTCTCCTCATTGGCTTTAGGATCATCATTAATAGTTGTGGGACTAACCTGATCTGGTACTGCCTCCTTTAACTACCACCCACTCCTCATTATGACTGCATTCACCTGCTTTGGATTTGTCTCTGTATCGCTCGATAAGCCTTCTTGAGGTCTTGTGTTTTATGCTCCCGCAATCAGACTGAGTTACAACTTAAAATTCCTATTAATCAACTATTTAGTCTTCATATCAGCCAGTTGAATCTTTAAATCTATGCTATCTATGCTTGTTTAGCTAAAATTTGCTTCCCTATCTCCTCTATATTGCTCGTTTGAGTAGTGGCTGGATTGCGTTAAGCCTGTTGCTGCTGTTGATTCTGTGACGTTGTTCCCTTAAAATGGTTATTGTTCTGTGCCTGATTTTTACCCCATAAAAAATTAGGATGGTTACTCCAGTTTTGATTATATGTGTAACCAAAGTTTTGTTGTCCTTAATGATTTGTATTCCCTATATAATTAGTAAAATTTGGATTTACTGCTCAAGCATCTACTGCATGATCACTACTTCCACAAACCTTGCACCAAGAATTTACCTTTTGGACTGCATTAGCTATAGTTGCTACTAGTGGGACCCCTAACTTCATGTTGTTTGTAATACCCCGTATTCTCGTGCTAGAATTCTAATTGTCATTCCTACATGTCTAAGCTCTAATCCCTGTTATTCTTATGTGAATACAAGTTTTATGATCATTATCCTAGTCTATGGAGTAGTTTATAGGTGAAAAATGTTCATAGCAATGACCTAGAATAAAGTTGAGCTAAGATCAATTGATTT
This sequence comes from Capsicum annuum, assembly GCF_002878395.1. Lineage (NCBI taxonomy): Eukaryota > Viridiplantae > Streptophyta > Magnoliopsida > Solanales > Solanaceae > Capsicum > Capsicum annuum. The sequence goes on along the minus strand of NC_061122.1, from coordinate 68,153,642 downwards.
ATCCAAAGTTTGACATTCAATTCTACAAGGGTCAACTTCAAACGTGTATAACTCTTAATATACATGGAATTTTTCATCCCAAGACCTATCAAATTGTAGATAGTTGAATTACCTTTCCAATGATACCAATTTCACCTTAATCTAATATCCGAGCAAAAAGTTATGCCCATTTTTATGAGAGGCAGTAAGGGTGTACTATTGGGAGTACGAGTCACACTTATAGGTCTTCCATAAGGTGTTTGACGCACACCTTAAGGTTTGGCATAGGTTGTGCGCTGCATACCTCACTTCCAAGTGCCAAAAATCACCCCTATATATGTCTATAACACAGGATTTAACCCTAATTATCCAATATCCCTTCACGTTCATCAAAAATTGGTCAAGAACACTCTTTAAGGGTTTCAACCTAAAGATCAAGATATCTCAAGATTTAACTGTATTTTGTTCAATAATTCTTTAAGATTTGAATTCCCCATTCCGAGGGCTACAAGAAGCACCTATTATTTTTACGAATAGAATCCCAAGGTTAATCATTCATCCAAAGCTTCAACTTCAAGGTATGTGGGGTTTTTCAACAAGAACACCCTTTCGTTCTTGTGCCCAAAACTTATTTTAGATTATAAATTACTAAATTTTTGAATATTTTCCATGAAATTCAAGTTGGGGTTTATACCCATGGTTGTTAGTTACAAGCTTATAAGGTTTCTAATGATTTAGAAGTGGAATTGTATGACTAATTTCATATATTTATGTAAGTAATGTGATTTTCCATATTTTTCCAAGTGAGTTTAAGCATTATATTGTGATTATTGATTTCTATATTTTGACATTGTTGAAGTATTTTCAAGAGGTATATTGATTATGATGTTTTGCTGTGATATTACATGAGTATGTTTATATTTTCATGTTTATTGCTGAAATGTTTAGATTTTGAGTTGATTCATCAATATTTACATTATCAAGCATAAATCTTTTGGTGTTTTAATACGAGTTTGATATATGGGTCTTACAACCCTATTTGAAATTAATATTTTGAGAAATTATGTGTCATAAGTATCTTGAGAATTGAATAATTTGACATAATGTAGAAAGATTTGACCTTTTTTTGGTTGTGAAAGAGTTGATTTTGAAACCAAGTGAGAAAAGAAATCCATATGTTTAATTGATTTATGATAATAGGGGTAGCATATTGGCTTCCAATACAAATTGTTGAATTGTTTATTGTGGATTTTCTTTAAAGTTGTGAGCCTGAGGCTGATTAAAATTTCTGAGGTAAGTCCAGGAGTAGTATTTAGATCGAGCGAGAAGTGTGGTACTTCCCTAGAACTACATGGCCTCGTAGGATGTGAGCCTGAGGCTGATATAGTGATCACTAGTGAATCAAATGACTAAGGTCCTACTCTGATGGCAAGGGTAGGACATCTCTTCTCAACGTGGGTTAGACGTTGGACTCCATGTAGCTCACATGGTTTATGTCGGTTATGAGAAACTCCCATAGTGTGTCTCTACTCTATCTGAGAGAAGTGTGTATGGTTTGAAAACAATGATTTCTGAGAAAGTTACTTGTTTTCGAAAGATTCAAATGTATGCTCTAAAGAGAGCTATTTTAAGAATTGATTACTTTACGAGTTTGAAACCGAGAGAAAAGTGAATTGAGAACTTATTGTAATGACTCACTTATCTTATTTTATATGTATTATTCATCGATGACTTTGATGATTTAATTCGAGCTATGTGAGTCATTTATATCAGCTTGCATAATTTTATAAACTGCAATGATATTAAGATATTATTTTATATATGCATTGCACCCCCATATGCTCGGTACATTTCCATGGTACTAACCTACACACACCCCGTGTGTTGGGCTACATTTTATCGTAATATAGGTACAAGGTATTATGTATATCTTAAAATCTAGTCAGTTCACGACATCCAGTCAGCAGGTGATGAGTCCTTTTGATTCAAGGGCTTGAGTTAGTTATACAATTCGAGAAAGTGTAGCATTTTCTTTATTCAGCCGTATTGAGTTGGGATAGTCGGGAGTCATGACCCGGTTATCTGTAGTCAGTACTAGTAGAGGCTTCATAGACAGTCAGTAGAAGTTGATGTATTCCATTTCAGTTTTGGTTGTAAAAGCAGAGTTGTAATCTTGTAAATTCAGTTTTGTATCTATTGTATTCAGAAAAGAGTTATTTTCTGTAAATTTGTATAGATTTATACTTTTAATTTAGTTGCTTATGAGTTATACCAGTAGAAGGGTTTTCTTGGGGTCACTTGTGACCCTAAGCACCGTGTGACATCTCGGGACCTGATTTTAGGGCATTACAATGTTAAACTGAGTAAGTATCTAATTTTTCATTACTAAGTATCTAATTTTTCATTACTGTAAGCTGAGCTAATAAAGCAATGAACTAATCTACCTCTAACATATCTACAACTTTCTTAGGAGCATTCCTTAAGTTAGCATGTCATTTAGGATTCCCTTGTGAATTCCAATTTAGCAGTGTGTACAATTCATCAGAAGTCCTCTCAAGAGCTTGCCCACCTGCTGCTGAATCCAAGAGAATCTTGGTATTTGGCTCTAATCCTCAATAAAAGTATGAACAAGAACATCATTGGATTGATAATGTGAGGGCAATTTCTGAGCATACTTTGAAATTTCTCCTAAGCTTGGTAGATATTATCCCCTTCTTTTTGTCTGAAACTCAGAATCTCGCTTCTCAAACATGCACTTTTACCTGATGAAATGAATCAAATAAGGAACTTCCACTCTAGATCTTTCCAAGAAGTAATGGAGAGTGGTGATTCAACATGTAACCACCTCTTCACATCCCCAATTTAAGAAAAAGGAAAGAGAGTTAGTCTGACATAATCAGTATTCACCCATGCAGGAATGTAAGTAGCACTTATTTCCAAGAATGTCTGAATATGCTACTGTGGGTCTTCATGTGAAATGAATCAAATTATCTAGCTGAATTCAGCAACTGCACCATATTCTGCTTTAATTCAAATTGACCACCTAGCTCGGGCTTACGAATACTATTAGTCACATGGATCGTGAGTCCGATTGTCACTTCATGAATATGTCTAGCAGCTGCTTGAGTAGGAGAAGCTAGGATAACCAGAGCTGGGATATGTCCAACATTTGGATCAACTGGATCGTTTCTTTATTCAGGCACTTGAACCTGTTGAATTGGATAACGAGCTCTTTTCCTCTATTGAAATACTAGCTTTAGTTCTGAAAAAGGCTCTACCAACTCTCTATCTCTCACCAGCCCTGTATTCAACTAAACCTTCAAAAAGTCAGCCGCTAAGATCAAGCCGTTAACACTTTAACTTACTATCAAAAACCAAAAATTTAATTAATTACTAATTGTAGTAGTCCCCAGCAATGGTTCCAAAAACTTCTTTCATTCAAATAAACACGCAGGTGTACGTGATCATACAAGTAATATAGTGACTTAGACAGTCGAATATCGTACCTACGATGAATATGCAACTAGCAATTCAACCAAATTTAGTTTTAGACAAAGAGGTGTGTGGTAAGTATCAAGATGATTTTGAAGTTTTGAATAAAAATTTAAATAAATAAGAAATAAAAATTTGTGACAATCGCAAAGTAAGCAATGATTGTAAATAGTAATGATGAGAATTCTAGGGTTGAGGCACTTCTAACAATCTTACAAATCTCTATTCTTATCACAGTCTAGTTGGTTATTAGATTATTGATTAGCAGGGTTTATAACATGATCATAGTCTCCCAATCTCTAATCTTCTACCTATATGAACTTTTTAACTATATCGTTGAGTGGGGTTACAATAATCTATTTAGATGTATATGTCTATTTTCCTACGATTGAACCAAACAAGGCTTCTAGGTATATCCCCATCCTAGATGCTAATTTAAATCCTCTATTTTATAAAAGAATGAGGACTTTTCCCCTTAATTTCATTGTTTTATCCTACGATTCTCCTCCCTGATGCACATAGAAACATCAATTTATCCTAATGGTGGCAACTCATTAAAAAAGTAATCACAAGAATTAAAAACAACCCATATGATAATCCAATAAGAACTACGCTAAAGAATATCAAAGAGTAATTATGCTCTTGGCCTCAACCCCAGAACAAGGGTGTTTAGCCACTCATGTCTGAATTCAACATCCAAAATACCTAATAAATCATACCCAAAATTAATCTTGAAGTGAAGAAGTTCTAAAGAAATTATAAGAACCCTAAAAGAGAGATTTTTCTATTTTTTTTCTACTTCATCCTTTCCAAAGTGTTTTAATTATGTTTCCCATGTTTTCTTTTATACTAGGCCCATTTATGCCTGGGTGGAATGGAGCCTGCATCATGGGGGTCAGTGGACCACTCTAGTCGAGGCATCGCCTGCTATATTTCACCGCTCTAATCGAGGTGCAACCCTCTCTTCTGCACCGTTCTAGGCGAGGCGTCGAAGGCTAATCGCCTAGTTCTACTCGAAGTTGCCTTTAGAATTTCCACTAAGGCATGGGGCCCCATTTTGTATCCTGCGTTGTGGGCTTATCTCCACCTCTACTGGAAGTTGTCTTCATCTATTTTTATAAGGCACAACACTTTCTCCTTTCAGCTCATTCCTCTGCTACCTGATCCAACCTTCCCAGCTTACTTTCCAACTCCTTCCAGTGTCCGTGATACTATATATAATAAACTCATAAAATCAATCATCATTTTTTTTATAATATGTATCCAATTTTTTCCAAATTCATTAAAAATTTATCCTGCATCACTAATCATGTCGGTTAGATACAGAACACAATTTAGGCTTCAATGCAATAAGAATAATACATTTTGGCCCTTAAAACAAGTCCAAATATAGGTGAATATTGGTAATTAGACATATAAATACGCCCATGACATCGAGTTTAAAGAGCTAAATTCTCAGCTTCAGGATCTTCTAGCTAAGGGTTTTAGTAGATTGAGTGTGTCTCTTTGGGGTTCTTCTATCTTATTTGTGAAAAAGAAGGACGGTTCCTTGCATATGTGTTTTGAGTACAAATATCTTAACTAAGGTGATGGTGAAGAATATATATATCCTATGCCTCACATTAATGATTTATCTGACCATCTTCGGGGACCAGTGATGTTCTCAAAGATTTAATTGCAGTTCGGCTACCATCTGTTGAGGATTCAAGCTGAGGACATCTCAAATATAGACTTCAGGACTCGTTATGGTTATTATGAGTTTCTAGTGATGTATTTTTGAGTTGACCAATGTGCAAGTAGCATTTATGGATTTGATGAACTGCGAGTTCAGATCTTAATTGGATTCCTTCGTGATTGTGTTCATCAATGATATCCTTGTGTATTCAAGGAGTAGAGGGGAGCATATGCATCATATGAGGATTATGCTAGAGACTTTAAGATATCATAGGCTTTTTGTCAATTTTTTTAACTATGAATTTTGTCTAGGATCGATGATATTCATATAATATGTGGTGTCTAAGAATGGGATTAAAGTGGACCCAACAAAGATTGATGCTATTCATGATTGGGACAGGTCTACATCTCCCTTTGAGGTTCGTAGCTTCATTGATTTGGACGGTTATTGAAGGAGGTTCTTCAAGAGTTTGGAATACTATTGTAGCGTCGATGGCTAGATTAACTCAGAATGAGGTTCCTTTCTAGTGTTTCGAGAAGCGTGAGTGTCACAACCCGAGACTACCCCCTAGTCATAACACTGTGCTTAGAACCAAAAGTGATCCCAAGAGAATATATGTTCTTGTCTACTATTTGAGCAACTGATTTAAATTGTATACAAAAGCTAAATTTGTTGAGCGGAAGAATAATCATGAGAAAATTTGAATAAATATAATACTATAAAAAATTACAACATGATAAATTTTAAAAAGGCACTTGAATTACATATCATAACTCTGACTGGCTATATCTAAAGCCTCTACTATACTGACTATAGGTAGTTGGGATGTGTCTCTAACTATCGTAAATCAATACATAAGAATAATAAATATATAATACATGAACTACAACTTACTAGAGTTTCCAGAATAAGAACACTCATCACCTGCTGGCTGAATGCTGAGAACTGCTTGACCCTTGTGGGTGAACTATATCTGGTACCTACATCATGAAGAAATGTAGCGACAAACATATATATATGGTCAGTACTTTGGAATGTACAGAGTATATAGGGACATGCACTAAATCGTAGAAATATTTAAAATATGCTTTAAAACTGAGAATGCAAGTTATTCGCTGAAACATACATTTAAAGCATGGCTATATGTGAAAATTGTAAGTCATAATGAGATTTATAAATCATGAGCCAAAAATAATTTTGTAAGTTGGGAAACGGTAGAAACATAAGTACTGTATGTAAATCTCATATAAAGATGAATATGTTATAAAAATGAACTGAGGATTATGTATGGGTCCTGAGCATGAAAACATAAACATATAAGATGAATGCAAGAAAAAGCAAGGCATGTACTGATATGATCTGAATACTAAATAATCCATAAAAACGTCTAACTGAATAACTGGAAACCTGATTACTTGGTCAAGAAAATATAAACTATTAAACTGAGTACTAACTAAATCTGTAGAAGCTGACTACAACTGACATGCCCTAATCTGAGCAATCAGGGTTTTATCTGTAATCCCAGTTGGAAGGGTGTTGGTACCTTTCCAGGCTATTAATACATGAATGACGATATGGATCCACAAGGCTGTTATCTCAAAGGATGAGGATGTATTGCCTAACTGATGAGGGACTACACATAATCTACGGTAGGGCCATAGGTCTTGAATTTAGGGAACGCTACTAATGATTCATGCCTAACTAATGGGGGAGCCACCATACTTGTGTTCCCTCGGTGCTAAGTGTTACTCCCAACTAAATGATACTGATATTATTATTGGTTTAACATGATACGGTATAGTATCGATATGTGCTCAACATGAACATAATGATCTGAATATGATAATAAAACCATGATGTGATTGACTTGTTACTTGAAAATGGAATCATGTAAAAACATATAGGTATCAGGTGGTCATAACCCTCCAAGTACTAAATAATACTTTAAATTTAATAACATCATTTAAACACTGATACGAAATCATAATTCAAAGACCAAAAATATAATACATTTTAATAAACTTATGAATTACATAAATCTAAGCATGGGAATGAGTTAGACTTAGGAGGAAAACATATTCACATGATTTGGTTCAAAACTTGATAATTTAACATAGAATAAATTGAATATGACTTGGATAATTGAAATTTAAAGCATGAAATAACCTAATTCACATGGGAAAAACATATTGACATGGCTTGAGTTCAAATTACTAAGAAAACATGGATTAAATTTATGATTTAGAGACCAAAGCATAGAACATATCACTACTGATGGAATGCATGATTATGAGTATGTGAATATGGTAAACTTGAAAGGACAACATACTCACTTAGTTTAAGGCATAAATTTGAGGATTTAACATGATATTGACTAAACATGACATAGGGTTTTAGAACTTAAATCATAAAGCGACGTAATTCACATAGAAAAGATTATTAGCATGGACGGAATGTAAAAATAATGAGGAAACATGGATAAATTTCATGATTTACATTGAACTTAATCCATCACTTGGGTGTTTGGGGGCAAGGGTGAATGACCAAAATTACCCATGGTATTTTACTTATGAATTCAGAAAACATAGCCTCCATATCACGGAGATCATCATAGAGCCTAAGGTTCATGACGTGGAGCCATCGTGGTCCTCAGTTTTACCTCACAAAAATATTCATAACTTTTTGCTCGGGTGTCAGATTAAGGAAAAATAAGATGGGATGGAAAGAGGACCTAATTATCTTTAATTTGGTTGGACATGAGCTAAAAAATCCCATATATGTCAGAATTTATACATATTCAAAGTTTATCCTTGTAGGATCGAATACCAAAAATTTGGTCGAATCAAAAGCTCCTAACTCAGCTTCCTACGAAGATTTTTCTCCTCGACAACACTTTACACAATAGTTAAATGATCATGACACATATATTTATGTATAAATTATGTTGTTATAACTTATACACATAGAAAATATAGTTCAAATTCTAGCCCAAAAATATGGGGTGTCACAATGAGTCTAGCTTTCAAAAGCTTAAAATATTTCTCACTTCATCTCCTATCTCTTCTCTTTATATTGAGGGTAAGGGATTCACCATTTATTATGATGTTCTTAATATTTTCTTGGGTTTTTTTATGTAGCAGAGTTGAGTTATTACTTATGCATCAAATCAACTAAAGGTGCACAGGTGTAACTACCCTACTCATGATTTGGATTTGATGGTGGTAGTTACATTTTTATACTTAAGATGTAGAGGCATTATCTTTATGGAATGCATTGTGAGATCTACACAGATCATCATAATCTTTAGAATCTTATGATGTAGAGAGATCATAATTCTAGATAGCGTATATGGATAGAGTTACTTAGGGATTATGACACCTCTATCTTATATCATCCTGGCAAGGCAAACATGGTAGTAGATGCCTTGCACTGAAAAGCAGTGAGTATGGGTAGCTTGGCTTCTATTTCAATTTCTTAAAGGTCGTTGGCATGGGAAATTTAGTCCTTGGCCAACTTGATGGTGCGACTTGATATTTCTGACCTTAGAAGGATTCTTTCTAGTGTTGAGGCAAGGTCAACTTTATTTGAGGAGATTTAGAGTAGCTAATTTATGTATAAAATACTGGTATTATCCATGATCAGGTGTTGAGTTATGAGTCCTAGAGATTTACCATATATTTTGAGGGTGTTCTAAGATATGATGGCCACATATGTATTCCAAAGGTTGGTGACTTAATTCCATCGATATTGTGAGAGGCACACAGCTTTAGATACTCTATTCACTCTGGTATAGTTAAGATGTCTAGATATTTGAGGCAGTATTATTGATGGAGTGGCATAAAGATAGATATGGCAGACTTTGTAGCTCATTACCTATGTTTTTAGTAAGTGAAGGTTGAGTATCAATGACCTGGTGGCTTGATTTAGAGATTGACATTCTTAAGTAGAAGTGGGAGTGGATCACCATAGAATTTGTTAGTGGTCTACCTCACACTTCCCATAGTTCTAATGGTATTTAGGTCATTGTAACTTGATTGACCAAATGTGCAAAATTTATTCCTATTCAGATGTCCTTTGGTGCCGAGAGGTTAGCCCGTATCTATGTTAGTGAGATAGTTAGTTTCCATATAATGCCTGTATCCATCATTTTAGATTGGGGCTTAGTGTTTACTTCTAGCTTTTGAAAAGCTTTTTAGGAGGATTCGGGTACTCAAGTTGACCTTAGCATAATCTTTCACCATCATACTGATGGGAAGTTAGAGTAGACTATTTAGGTTCTTGAGGAGATGCTCTAAGATTTTGTTATAGATTTTGAAGGTCAGTGAAAGAAGAACTTATATTTGGTGCAGTTCGCATATATAGATATCATTTAAGAATTGATATGAAACCATTTGAGGCTTCATATAGTAGGCTTATCATTTTTTTATTAGATGGTTTGAGACCTCTGAGATCAAAACCTGTGGTACTTACTTTCTTTAGGAGTGTTGGATAGGGTCTGGGTGATTGTAGGTTGAGGGCAACTCAGTGTAAGTAAAAGGCTTACGCAGATTATAGACTATATCTCTTGAGATTTGGAGTAGGTGATTGGGTATTTCTCCAAGTATCATCCATTAGTGTGATAAGGTGCAAGAAGAAAGGAAAGCTCAACCCCAGATATATTAGACTATTTTGAGATCCTTCACACTGTTGGAGAGGTGGCCTATGAGTTATCCTTACCCCATATTTGTTGTTGTTGACTTGGTTTTCCATGTTTATTTGTTGTAGAGTTACATTCTTGATGAGTTTTATGTGCTTTGGTGGGACTCGATTCAGTTGGATAAGTGGTTGACCTTTGTGGAAAAGCTGGTGTTTATATTGGCCAAGGATGTTAGATGTTTTCTCTCTTGAAAGATTCTAGTAGTTAAGGTTCAATAGAGATACCACCCAGTAGGAAAGGCTCCTAAGGTGATTGATAGTGAGATTTGGTTCCAGTATCCTCACCTATTTGATGATTTAGGTACATCCTAACCCTTTACTTTCGCAGATGGAAGTTCTTTTAGTAGTTGATATTGTAATGATCCTCCAGGTTAGTTTTTACATTTCTAGGTATTTTTGTTGTTTAAAATTTTTTTATAGCTGGCCAAAGACAATTATGACTAGCTGGAGCTAATAGTTCGATCATCTGGCAGTATGCTAGTTTTTAGAGCCAATTCCTTATTTTGAAGTTTTTGTTGGTAAGAATTTGCTACCAAATGAAACCTTTAGACAAATGACCTCGTACTCAAATTTTGATAGCTCCAACAGTTCCAGAACGTCAATTTCTGGCTAGGAGGATGTGTCTTAAGGCTTCCAAACTCTTTTTGTGCTATTGGTTGAAAACTAAGAAAATTGGCACTTGGGTGTGGGACCCCTTTTTCATTGAAACGGCCTTGGATGAAAATTTTGAATCATCATTCAGTGCAAAATATTAAATTTGATAAGGTAGCATAGTTTGTTTGTATTCATGGAATTCTGGATGAATTCTGAGGGGTCATAGAGACTTGAAATTTTCCAAGTCCCCAGCTGGTGCATCTGCTTAAAAGCCATTTAGATTCGTGGCCAGCCAATCTCTTAAGCGACTTGGATTGACCCTCCGAGTATCACATAAGAAAGAAAATCATCATGTAAGAGAGTGACCCTTAAGCAACTCCAGGGTCGCTTACGTGACATGTGTAGATGGAATAATTATCACGAATGGTGCACTTAGTAGCAAAAGTGCAATAACCGCTCAAACAGCCCAATGTCTTCTTAAGCGACACCTGGGTGCCATTAAATGACCTAATTAGTCCTATTTTCTCCCATTGTCACATAAGTCCAAGAGAAATGTAAGAAGGTGATTTTGGAGTGTTTGTGAGCTAAAATTGCTCGTTTCTTCTCCAAATTCTTGGTAAATTTTCATTAATTTCATGGTGAATTTCTCAATTATTTATCAAAATACCTAGACTATGGGTGGGTTGATTTTAGCATCATTTGAGCTCGAAATTTACCCATTCTTGGAGGTAAATGTTCCTTGAGCATAGAGGGATGCATTGACGATTTTGAAAGTGCGATTCTGCAAGCAGGGTCTACATGGGATTATTACGTACTTTTGGACCCAAAGCAAAAAAAATGCACTATTGGTACCTTTGTTCTTGTACTTATGACTAGATTATCATTTTGATAGTATGGCATCATGCGAAAGCTTCTCAAAAAAGAAAATCACCTATTTAGCAGATTTCACCGGGTTTTCTTTGTTGTCCAGGCAGGCTAGGTTTACCTTTCTTTTATATTGAGCTTAACTGTAGTATATTTATGATAATTTTCTAGATATGGGTTGTGAATTAGGTATTTGAGGTCTAATTAGTATACTTTGGATTTTTTATCCTAATAGAACTATAAATTAGACGTAACTGACTTAGTTGCTCATGCTCTAGGTAGAATTTCCATCTTAGGACTAAATATGGCTCATTTAATATCTAGAAGTGAATTTAGATGCCCTATCCTAGTTTAGGGTAGAAGTTGTCTTAGAAAAGATTTCAGAGATTAGAAGTGGGCCCCTCGGGCCACCTTAGGATAAGACTATTATTAGCTCCTAGAAGACTTTATACGTGCATTTTACCCTTAAAATTGTATATTTAGGAGCTTGAAGAGGTTACTTATATGATACTTATTATATATTGGTACTTAGGAGTTGATACTAGTTACAGTTCAAATCCAGGGATTTATTGACCCTGTGAGTTCTAATTCAAATTCAGTGAGTTATGATTTTGAGTTTTGGTTCAAGTTTGGAAATTGATTATATGAGTTTTGGTTCAAGTCTGGCAAATGAAGTTGATGATATTGAGCTTTGTTTCAAGTCTAGCATCGAGAGGTTATTTATGATATATTATGTTATGGAAAGATTCAAGGTTATGATTTTTAGATACGATTTCTTAGAATATTTTTCTATTATTAATTCTTTTATTTTCACCCTCTGGGCTATGGGGGCCTACATTGGGTTATTTACTATTTTGCACTTACTGGCTTATGGGGGCCAGTTTTGTAGTATTAGTGATACTTTATTTCTTACTACGTTATATCGATTATTTATTTACAACGTTTGGAGCAATATTTCAGGCTTTCCCTTTTACCTTGACTTTGCTTATTTATCTTGCATTTTATTGTATTTATATTATGATTTAGCTTAGTCGATAGGTAATGCCTAATGGGTATTCATGGCTTTGGTACTCATATTACACTTCATTGACTTTTTATTTAGATTTGAGTACTAGCGACTGGTGTTGATGCTATGATTGTGTTGACTAGAGTTTGGAGATAGGGTGAGCTCTCAGATCCACAGTTGAACTTTTCTTCTTCTTCTACTTTTGTTTAATCTTTCATTATTTAATACTGGGGTATATTTGACTATTATAGTACTCGTATTTCTTTTGTTAGTGGCTCTTGTACCGACACTACTAGGTAGTGGGATATTATTGTTATCTTATCTACCTTTCTGTTATTACTACTATTACTTGATTTTTGGTTGTAAGCCTTTTACTTGCATATTTCCAGCATTGATGACATTTTCCACCAAATTAGCCCATTGCTTAAAGCTCCAGGCTACGGTACAACTTACCTAGTGGTAGGATAAAGTAGGTGTCATTGTAACTCATAAATTGGGTTATGACAAGCTTCTGTCATTACTTATGTGGCATTTCTTGGCTGACTATGATATGTGGAAGTCAGACACCTTCTACTAAAGAGCTGCAGAAGTTGGATAGTGATTACCCCGTGAATGACCATGCCAGAGCTATGTGCCAAGTGGGTTAGACTTTTACAGAGTTAATTGAGAATGATGTTCCAACTGATGATGATCACGTTTTATTGGATTCTGATGTAGACATTGACTCTGACACATAGGATTCTAAAGCGGGATACCTAAGTCCCAATATAGAGGAAGATGATTACTAGGCCAAGGAAGCTTTTTCCCTTTTTTTTTTTTATTTTGTATGCACTTAGGACAATGCTTTGATTAATGGTGGGGTGGCGTAAAAGTATTCCTTGGATGTGTTTGCTAAACTACTTAATGATAGATTTATTTGATATTTTGGTCTGTGTTAAGAAGTAATTCTAACATACTTGACTTAGATGATTTGGTAGTAGTGCTTGTAATTAGTACTATACGTTTTTACTTGTTTTTCTTTTGGGTTCCTCATCTTTTGTTTATTGTTCTTTTCCTAATGATAGACCTTTTGAACGGAATAGGATTAAAAAAAATTAGGACTAGGATGTGCATTAGAGTAATAGTTAATTACTTTTATCAATGTTGGATGTATGACTTTCATCTTCAGAGAAAATTAGTTATTCGTGTAGAGAGTAAAGGGTAGTACCCTGCCAGGAAATTAAAATTAAGTGCTATTGTTAGTATCATGATTATATGACACAAGTGTGGAGAAAAGTTCTTTGAAAGCATGTGTAATGGGTGGATGAATACTTTTGAAACATTTAGGCTCAATTATGTGAGTCTTGTATAATTTTAGCTTCAATTTAAATTTATGACATTACTTTGTTGAGAGTCAAGAAAAGGTACATCCTGATTTGAACATGCGCCATGTGTGAGTGACTTATTTGACGTGTTGCATTGTGGTTTCCAGAACTTGCCTTGTGTATGTGCAAAGAAAAATGATATAAGGGTTAGGAGATGATATAGGCCTTTATTAGACAACCATATTAAATGCCTGTGTTACCTACTCCTTTTGCATGATCTTAGTAAGCCTTGTTAGGCGTTTAGCCTATTTTATTTGGTAGCCTTATATGTAGCCTATTCCTTTTTCTTTCGTTGACTAGAATTTCATACCCTATCTCCTAAGTTCTTTATTTAGAAAGATAAGAGAGTAGGAGTGTGAAATGGACAAATGAAGCAGTGAAATTAAAGATGCAACATAATAGATATTGGTATGATCAATGTCTTGTGTGGTTGGGTGGAGGGAGTGTGGGAGTTAAAAAGAAAAAAGAAAGAAAATAAGAAAAAAGTGAGAAACATGGGTTATTTATTGATATAAAAACTCCCTACATTCAATATGTAAGCTAACCTAAGGAAATTGGGAGAAACAAAAGAAGGCGTGGATTAAAAAGTGGTGAAAACACATGTGCTGAAACCAAGTGTGATGATAATGTGATGTATTAAAGAGCTTAGGTAAGTTAGTCACTATGTCTATGAAAAATATTTTCTACCTGTCCCTCACCATAAATTACAGCCCATTAAATTCCTACTTGATTCTACACCTTAGCATTCTTATATTAGTGGAGTATTACCTAAGGGCAAGATTATGGGTCATCTGATGTGCATGTGAATTCTTTGAGAGAGTGATCAAAATCTTATCTTCACCCCAAATTGTGTTCTAAATTATATGTTGATGAGTGATGTTGGGTACTCTCTTGTGTGAGGGGCACTTGTTTAATGACGGATAGAAACTTTATGTGATTTCTTGATTGGGGAATGTGCATGAGTTTGCTAATTTTGGAGAGTCAATTCTTGAGGCTAGGAGGATTTTACTGGTTATTCATACGTTTACATGGCATGCTTGAGCGCAAGACTTGTCGCTCATATTTGTTGTGCTATCTTAACTTGATTATTTTATTTTAATTAGTGATAAGGGATCCCCATGTGGTGAGCATAAAGTATAAAGTTGTTTGAGGACGAACAAAGCTTTAAGTGTGGGGTGGTGATCTTAGGTGTATTTATACACCTAAGTATCATTTCTACCAATATTTGAGCTATGTTTTGTTAGCAAAGTATCATAATTACATATTCTAACCTACATGGTTAGTTCTAATTCAGGAGTGAATGAGGCATATGGAGACATAGGATGACCACAAAGTCCAAAGAACAAAAGACAGGAGAAAAATAGCGAGAACAGTGCTGCAAAACAAGGCCCTGCGTTGTGACCCCTGGGGAGTGCGCTAGGCCCTATGCTACAACCCCTAGGGCATGTACTAGGCCCTTCACTACGACCCTTGGGAGTGCACTGGGACACGCCATAGGAATTACCACTCTAGATTAGAAAAGTCTTTTAATTCAGATCAATATCTTGGGGGTAATTTCGCCATGCATTTATAAATTCTTGTTTCAGAATACGCAACTAAGGATTTTTCATTAGGGTTTATGTTGTGTAAAATCTACTACTCATAATTCTATGTTGTGAATAGAAATTCTTGTGTAAGTTTATTTGAAAGCATGAGTGGATAATAATCCTCATTCTGGGGTTAAGGCCGAACACAATATGTTATTTTTCATTCTTTAGTTGGTTAAACATTGGTTTATCGTATGGATTGTCCCTACTCTCTTGTTTTTACAATTTTTATACTTGGATACCATTGTAATATATCTATAATCCTCTTGTGAACCTAGAAGGAGAATCATTAAGATAGATCGGGGAGTTTAAGGAACACGTTCTCATCTTGTAATGGAAAAAGTTTTGATTCTAGCCTAGGATAGGAATATACTTAGACCACCTGGTTTGGTTCAATTACCGGAAGAGAGTGTAATGCATCTAAAATGGATTATTGCATCCCTTCTCAATGATGTAGTTGTGATATACTTTTAGGTTAATGATTAGAATTTCAGAAGACGATAATTGTATTATTAACCCTGTGAATCTATAGCTCGATAATTAACATAATCAACAAAAGGATATGATTTACATGATTACCAAGAGCGTTTTAACCTCAGAATTCCCTCTCGATAGTGACTACAAACTTGTTGAATTTGCAATTGTTAAAATTTATTATTTTTTTCATGTACTAATAGTTTGCCAGACTTTTATAACATGTCTTGATAAACTAGAACACTTTCTTGAATTATTATTAGCTACTTAGTTAAGTGAATTGCTAAACAAAGAGTCCTTGTGGGTTCGATATCCGACTCTCTTAAAGCCACTATATTACTTAGTAGACCACATACAGTTGCGTGTGTGATAGTATGCTAGAATAGCCAAGGCTGCAAAAGCTACCCAATATCACTAAAGTGAGTCCCGCTTAACCAGTCAAATGGTCGCTTGAGATTGCACCAACAACTTAAGCAACCAGATTTTTTAAGTCCAAAATGGACTCTGATCGAGAGCTTAGGATTCGTTCAAAATCCCGTGCATACAGATGAACTATGCCACCATAACAAAATTCGACATTTATAGAATCAATGGAACCATCAAAACTTTCATTTGAGATCATTTCGACTAAATATGGGGTCCACATCTATAGTTACATTTTCATACAATCCACCTAATAATGCAAAATAAGTTCGGAAGCCTTGGGAACTAAGCCAAGGGCCCCCTTACTCTAAAATCAATATTCCAGAGTTGAGGGCACTATCAAAATACACAGCCGAGGTTTTTTACTAGGAGTTTTAGTTCGAGACCAATTTCATAACAATGAAAGCTCCAAACTAGGGAATGGGCCTATTACCCAGAAAAATAGTTTGATTGTTAAACCAATAATTTTGATAAGTCATAAATGATCTGTAGCCATTATGGGAATGCTCAAACTGGAGGACCATAATAATATCCACTACTAAAATTACATTCATCTGTGAAAGTCAATGGATAAAAAGATCACAAAATCTCAAAGGGACGAGGTGCTGGTCCTGCACTCGCCAAGCATTACTCTCCAGATAACCTCTAAGAAGAACAATGCTTTCTATGGATTTTGCTATAGGTATCTTTTTTCTAACTAACTTTCTTATAACACCATCTGAATAGCTAAAACTCAACCTTTACAAGGAACTGGCCTCCAAGTAAATTGAGAATGGATAATGCATATAAATCTAAACAACAACATATTGATATAACAGCGATACCAACATGACTATGTGAAAACTCATCCAAGACAAAGTCAATTCAAGCATGAATCAATCGACTAACTCTAATATCAAAATACAACCTTTTTTCCTTTCCAAACCTTCTATGTACTCCAAACTACACTGAAAGTCATCTAAGTCCTACCCGTGCAACCATCTTATACTAACCTTAAAGAACTAGATTGATCCACCAAAAATCAATAATGGTAAGTAAAAGGATAAGCCCATAAGTTGATACCTGGGTACATAAATAGTAACGACTAAATTCAGCAATTCATGCCAAACATCAACTCTTCTGGACAGCTCTCAAAATTGAAGGTCAAGATTCCAAAGCACGAGCACTCAAAACTGAACAATCTTCTCCACGGTATCCCACTAATTGAGGAAGAAACCATGCTGAATCCAACTCAAGTACATTTCTTATACTTATAAGATAATCTACAATTCTAATGAAAACTAAAAATCAAGGTCAAGAGTAGAAGAAACCATTATCTAATGCCAACAAGCTATCATTGGAACATAATTCAACCACAATCAACTGAACAGAAGAAGATCGAACTAGTAGTCAAAGAGCAGGCATAGCCGACCTATAGATGAATTTCATCTGACACAAATCTAAAAATAGAGGCTACAACCAAGCTCTACAACAGATAGCCAAAACATCAACACCAAATTTAAACCATTCGGCTTTAAGTACCGCAACTAATCCTGAAGAAGATTAAGCATCCAAATGCCAAAATCTATCATAACCCTAAGCTACCATTCAAAATAGTCAAGATTCCAATCTTGAGTCAACAAGCCTAAACCAAGGGAAAACACCCAACACACCCTCACTATCCAAAATCAGGCATATCCCAACAGGTTCCTGCCAGAGCCAAAATCAAAAATAGCTACAGAACAAAATCACAATAGAGGATAAACCCCATGCTTAAATTACAAGAAATAAACTCCATATCTACTTGAGGGAATGAATAATCAAAGCATACCCAAGAACTCACAAAGGCTGCAAACAGTACTAGTTATAACCAAAACTCTAGCAACTCAGAGAAATACAACCTTAGTTAGAAACTGGTTAATCCAATACTCCATCTCAAAAAAATTACCCATAGGCACATATCACTAAGGAGAAACACTCCACCTAGTCTTGTAAGGCTGAACAAATTCCAAAATAAATATTTCCTAAATCCACCCATTTAAAAAAAACTTAACAAATTAAACAATGAATCACATTATCGAGGAATAGAGTACTGATTTTAACATCAATGCCAAGGTCAAGACCACTACCAAAAAATAAACTAGGCAAATAAAGATAATGAATTCCCAATTGTCCTGTTGCAAGAAAAGATCACCCATCTCCACTACCCCTACTTCACTAGAATAAGAACCGCATCACAGTAAGAACGGAGTATTCAGTTCCACACCTATACTAAGATCAAAACTATCTATAGGAGATGAACCAAACAACCCTAAAAGGAAATCCCAAGGCCTCTCGATATCAATACCAAGATCACTATCGGGAGATGAACTACACAAATTAAAAAAATAGATCCCAAATTAGTCAACCTCAGAAATAAGCTATATAGTAAGATATCAGATGCAAAAATCTCAGTAAACGAAAAGGTAAGCCCTAGAATCTCAACTAAGAAATAGGGGATAAAACCAAATTTCAAACTCTAGGATAATAAAAAATAACATGAAAGTCCAACCTACCTTTTTTTTCATAACCCACTCAACATAACTTCTCTAATAGAAGAGGAAAATAACCAATCTCACCTTACTAAAATAGGGGAAACCACCTTTCCATGCCAACCACTTAGGCCAATGAATAAGGATTACGAGGAAAGAAAATTCTAACTAGGTAATACTAGTCTATCCGCTAATCAAGTAAGAATTAATCAATGTCAAAACTATGAAAACAATACAAAACAGTAATAGAAACACCAATACAAGGTGTCAGTGGTACCAAAAATGGAAATCCATGACAAGTATCACTCTAGGGGGACAAAAATTCCAATATGCCATGGTAAAAGAGACTCAAACCCAAATTCGATACTCTTAGGAATATATCAATACTGATCTACTCTATCCACTACTAAATTATAAATCTCTACACCAAGGCATACAATAATAGATATAAAACAGTATGGCATATAATCATCGATTGGTATGAAAATCCTTATTAAAATCAAGCAGAAGGTAAGGGCAGGAAACAAAGGTGCACCTATCATGATGGAAATCCTAAGTCATAGCCCAATGTTCTTGAAGAAGTATGAATCTAAGTAGATCCAAACTAAGATTGAGCGTTTAAAGCACTAACTGGGTCTAACTGAAGGCACCATATCTTTATGATACTAATTTAAATGGGTTGAATGACTAATAATACTAAACTAGGGACACTTTCATGATGAATGAATACTCTCTCCACAGTCATAACGAACCCCTAAAGCCCTAACCTAGTGAGAAACATGAGATAACCTTAATTAGTTGACCAACTAATATCGGGGACACTCCCTACAGAAATAACCATCCTTTCTAAAATAATAACATACCTTAGGAGCTTTGGGATGATAAGGAACATATGTTGACCCTGTCTGAACATCCAAGGCTTATTTGGGGCACTCCCTAGACCAATGGCCAATATCTCCACAATCAAAACAAGCTCTAGGAGTACTTTGAGGTATTACACCCACTAATTCAAAATAACCTCCACAGCCTAAAGATTTATATTGACTACCCCACAAGGTGTGATGAGAAATCTACCCATTGTGACCATCATGATTAATCTAAAATCCACATATAGTTTGAGAAGCTACCGATGTGTAACTAACTGGTTATAAATGACGTTGATCCCTGCTGATAAAATCCTGACACTTGGATGGAATGCAAATAATACTATACTAATAACACGATCTCTTACTACTACCTCTATATATACTAATACATGCTCTTTTTATGCCCCTTGTATGATCAATAACCTTGGAGAAAAAAGACAAAAATGCTATTAAATATTCTAACACTAAATATTGTGCCAAGGCTAATCCTTTAATAAAACCATATATCATCACATGCTATAAAGGATTAGCATAGGAGAATGTCCCACTCAAGAAATCCAGTCTCATACTATAAAATTAATAAAGAATCCTATTAATAACCAATAAAACCAAGTTTGGTTTGAGAACTACTTTATGAACCCAAAATCATCTCTGTCTATATGGTTTTCATAAAAATGATCAAAATCCCCAATGCAAAATCTTAAAAGGCTGAAGCAACCATAAACACTATCGAAGCCTGGGTTGGCCCCAAACCCTTTGGCTGACACTTGAGATTCTCATTATTAATCTTTAAATCCTTAGCCTAATGCTAAGCAGAAGCTCTAGAAATAAGTGTGATAGTCTCATCTACATCTATCAATAACTTTTTATCATCAATTTTGAATATAATAATGCAAAAATATACTAGAGATTTATAGAAATGCAGACACATAACATGTAGTAAAGAATAGAATTTTCTAAATATGCCCTATAGCCAATCAAAGATAAGATATGGGAGTTTCTGCATTGATCCATTGGACTTTACTAGACACCAAGTTCTTGTACTGACAAACTAGTGAACCTAGGATCTAATACTATTTTTTCATGATTTAATTTCTCAAGCAATAATGGCACCTACTATTACAAACTAGTATGTGTACCAACCCATAGTTCGGAATACCTAGTAATAGACTATCAAGATAAATGAAAGGAAATAGAAAACAAAATATGATGACACGTATATATATATAATCAGCCTAAAAACCTGGTGAATATTAGTACAAGAGCTTCTAATACAATAAGAATACAAATTAAGATATAGAGTAAATATAAGTACAAGTCATCTCTGAATACAACATAGAGATTAGTATATCCATAAAAGGCATAGAAGTAATACTCTGGAAGCTAGAAGCTCATCCCAAATATATGATTTATAGCTACTTTGCATGATGTATACACCAAGAGTGAGATCTTGTACTATGATTTGCAAGCTACAGAAGTGCAGTATGAGTACCAAACATATGGTACTTAGTAGGCATTGGCCAGTTGAGATCCAAAGATAATGCAAGCATAAATAGCATGTAGAGTAGGGATATAACTATAGACAACCATCCAAGAAACTAAACATGATGATTCTAGGGAAGCAGTAAGGATAAATTTGTCCTATCTTATTACTAATTAGAGTTGAAAATGCCATACCATATTTCCCTAGCCAATATATAAGGAAGAGTGAAGAAAGGTCATATAATATTATATAAGGCCAAGAATACATATACAATATGAATATACAAAAAATGAGGGATATGCAATAATATCATATGTATATGTATTTACAAATAATACTAATCAAGGTAATGACTAAGGTAACCAACCTAGAATCTCAAGGAACCTTAACCAAGTAGAAAACTATTAGTGGCATAATTAGAGTCCCTAATCTTAAATATCCATAATATAATCTATCATAAAAGGTAAAAGGATCAAAATCACACCTCCAATCTCAGCATCAGTCCATAATTACCCTACTATGAACTGACCTGAATAATAATAATGAAGTAACTAGCTAGTCAGGACAAATAATACCTAACCAGGTCCCAATAAGCCTGGAAGAGTCAATTAACACTTATTAAATAGAAATCAAAGCCTATACCTATAAACCTCGCATAAGGTTGATAGATATAAGCACCAAATGACATATTGGTCATAGACAATGAATATGAATGAATCAGTGAAAATTAAATCTATAGTAGCATATCTAATACAAGTGCCATAATGTACTAAGTGTATATACCTCCCCTAGCTCAACAGCTTACAAAAGTAGGACATAAAACAATCTCTCTTCTCTAATTTAATGGCTCACAAATTAAGGGGCCTAGGGTATTTGAGAATATTCGAATACACTTACATGCTCCCAATCAAGGATTCCAATCATCATCATCAATCTACTTTATCCACTATTGGAGAGATGTATATATAATAATTGCAGGGACTTAAATTATAGCTAAAAGAGTGTATGTTTATAAATCCATTACCCGGATTAACTCTAGGACTAAATCAGCATAAAAGTGTAGAAAGGATAAAAATTCTTTCTCGAACAAAGTAAATAGTGGTAATAAAAGAGTATATAAACCATGGATCAAAATCAATCTCGCTCTAATTTTCAAAACATTATCTTTGATTCTGAAAACTCATAAATCAGTAAATAAGTCAGTACAATCCCTATTATAATAGAAACTATTTTAAATTGAAATGTGGGAATAAATTCTCTTTTTATAAAATAGTATTGAAATTATGGTTTTGGATGGAATTATGATACTAAATGAGTATGAATGTACCAAAAGTATGCATATCATCGCTAGTATAAAAACAATAAAATAATAAGTGTCTAAGCATCTATATGCTAGAATCATGCCCTTTTCTAAGGGTAAAATACTCACATGGAGACCAATTGGTATCGTAACTATGGCCTCAAGCCTAAAAGTATATAAGTAGAACAATAGTAATACTATAATTCAAGGAAACTATGATAAAATCCACCAAGTAAAATAATAAACCTTATACTGATGGATTTTTAGCATCAACTATGGTCAACATTCTTATGTTCAGGGTGATAAGATCCTATAGTCAGAACAATTATTTTATCTTAAGGGTCGATTCACCCTTTTATATCCAAACTCCTAAATTAGGAAAAGTCGTGATATTATAGCCATAACATGTACTATCATACCCACCTTGTATACAATCTCCACTATAAACTATCACATGAAGAAAAGTAGACTAAAGCCTACCTTGATGCTGAACCGCAAGTCTTGAATCACCCATAAATTGCTCATCTTTACTCCACGATCCCAAAGTATTTTCACACTATCAAAATAATATTATGCACATTAATAAGATTAAAATAAGGCTCATTATTCTATATAAAATGTCAGGTCAGAATACGAGACAAGAACGGGCTCACGATCCCGCTAATAGAATACAAAATTAAATCAACACGAGCTCCCTTAAAGGACAAAGAACGTATGCTCAATTAAAAAATTAAGCACAAATGGTGCATAAATAGGGGCCCAAATCATATCCTAAAGTCTAAGGATTTTAAGACCTAATTTCTAAGAATATATAATGAAATGTGTTGGAAAAAATAGGAAATGACCAAGAAGTGTTAGGCTAGCTTACCTTAGCTTTAATGGATGATTCTTCACTCTTTCCCTCTTTTCAAGCTCTCAAAAATAATGGAAAATTATTGATAAATAATGGGAAAATTAGTTAGAAAAGGGGGATTAACAATCCCCAGGTGCTGCTACAGAGGTCACCAAGTCGCCTAAGCGACTGCCGCTAATACGACACTTTAACGAGTGAAGTAGTCAGGCATATGGATTTGGGCATCCCTAAAGTGGTACCTTGGATGCTAAAGCAATATTTGATAAAGGAGATATTGATCTCTTAAGCGATTCTCAACCAAATAAAAAAAGTTGCTATAGCGACCCAATATTACTAAGGTGACTACCACTTAAGCAGTTGTCTAAAATGTGTCTAGAAGCCTTGGGACCTGAACCAAGGTTCTCCTAGCCTAAAATCAATATTTAGGAGCTGATGCCACTGTTGTAATTATAATCTAAGGTCATATACTAGGAGTTTTGGTCCTAGACTAATTTCTTAGCAATAAAAACTCCAAAATAGGGAAATGAACCTTAAACGTAAAAAAACTATTTATAACCAAACAGACATTTCGAGCAATTCATAAATTACATATATCTAGTAGGGCAATCCTCAAAACACCAACATTACATGTAAATCAAGGAAATAACCTAAGGGTTTATTATAAGAAACCCCCAAAATAAGGGAATAATTATTCTTTTGTCCTTGGTATTTTAGGATTATGTTAAAATCTTGTAATTTTTAGGTCATTATTTGAATTTAGGTTGTATTATATTTTTTTACACTATAATCAAGCTGAGATTGGAAAAAATACAACGCTAAAGTTTGTTAGACCAAGTGTAAAACTTGGATTAAGGTAGGTGATATTGAATTGTAGTTTAAGCTCAATTTAGTTTATGAGTGTGTGTTAATTGCCTCTTTTTTTACCTGTTGTAATGCATGATATAAATGTTGACTTGGTAGATATTGTTAAAAGTGTTAATTTACCTAAAATGAGATTGTGTAAAAACAAATTTGACACTGTTAGTGTGGTTCTGTATTCTCATATTTTAATTATATATATTGTGATATGAGTTAATATAGTGAGATGAATTAGTAAAGGTCATCATCATGTAGTTAGTAGAAATAATAGAGTATAAATGTGGGACATTGGAATAAGAATGGCATAACATTAGTTTGGGATAAGGATGTAAGACACTAGATGTCTGGGCTATTTGCTACATTGATTGAGGTCATCCCCTATAGGTCTTGGCTAATGGCAAACCATAAGAACCATAGTATTCATGTATATGGTATTGGTGAGTTTGATAGTTCCTTGAGTGGATTTTGTTATTCTTGATATATTAGGTACCTTGAGTTAATTGATCGATGATATTATTGTTATTTAGATCTATGAGTGTTTAGCCCATTGATATACTTGAATTATGTAGTAATTTGTTGAAAGCTTGTAGAAAAGGTAATTGTGGCAAAGTTAAGTTAATTATTGTTAGTTGTGTAATTGACTTGATGAATTTACTATATTGTCTTATATATGCCTGAATTATTTGATATTATTGAGAAGGTACTAAGTAGAGATGTAAATACTAAGTGTTACATGGTCATGCTTGTTTACGAAGTGTTGGTTGTGCGTTAATATTTATTATCTTGAGTTTGCCGATGATCGTACCAGTACATAGTTGTTTTGTATTGATACTACATGTGCTCTTATTGTTGTAGTATAGAGCATATTCTAGTAGCTTCGATGAGACTTCATCTTTAACAGGTTACTATTCTGACTCAAGAATGTGATATATCTTTTGGGTATCCATGAGTCCTCACACTTGTTGTTTTTGTCTATTTGTTTTTGACACAGACATTTTCTTTATTTTGCTTTTTTAAGTTTTACCCATAGTTTTGACATTTTTAGATGTTTTGGCATAAATACTTTTAGTTTCTAGGGGTATTTTTGACATTGGTACTTAATAATCTTGTTTATTTGTTAGAATTATTCAATATAGTTTGTTGTTAATGTAATTGTTATTTTTGTTTTAGAAACTCGTAAGTATTGAAGTTAGATATTTTAGCATAAATTATTCTCGCACTATAGTAATAGTTTTTGTGCCATCCGTGATAGGTATAGGTCGTGAAATAATTAGTATTAGAGCCCTATGTTCATTGATGTTACATTACCCAAATGAGTCTAGTGGAGTTTGTGGAATTGTATGAAGATTTTTGTATTTTTCGTTGAGAGACTATAGGATGTTAGGAAATTATTACTTCCTTTTTTCTTGCTATTACTTGATTCCAATTGGTATTTGGTAATACAAATTGGTATTTTCCCTCTTTTTTTCTTTTTTCATTGATAGTGAATATGAGAGCCAATGGGGCTGGAGAAATACTTTCTGCACTAGTTGCTTCAATTGTAAAATCCTCTAATAGAAGTAGTGGATGGGGTGGGGGAAGAGGGAGAAGTAGAGAAACACCCATCAGAGGTAGATCTTGGGTGGTATCCAGTCTATCTCGAGAGAGGTTTGAGATACCTTCCCCACCCTAGGACCATCATGATAAGGTGTAAAGGAATATAAGGAGGCAACTACTTTTTGTAGGTGCAGCTCTTCACAAGTGTCATCTAGGGTGTTTCACTAGGTACTTTCTTTTTTGAGTGGGCTAGCAAGTATAGGAGCCACGCCAAAAGTGCCTGCCTACTAATTTTTGGGGGTGTATCCTACTTCTACTTTTGAACCTAGGATAGATGAGCTTTGAGGGATAGTGGTTTTTCCTCATCCATTGTTAGGTCTTATCATAACTGGGACCGAATATAATTTGTTGACAAAGTTTCTAAAGATAAAATTTCCCACCTTTGTTGGTTCTATGATAGAGGATGCATTTGTGTTCATTGTTGATTATTATGAAAGGTTGCATAAAATTGGAATTATTGAATAGCATGGTATTGAATTTGTATCTCCCCACTATAGGGTGGTGTAGAGCAGTGGTGGAGTGCTTTTTTGGAATGTGTTCTTCAGGTTTATCTCCATTGTCATGGACTCAATTTCATACTTTATTCTTGAAGATTTAGGTACCCATACTCTTCATGACTATAAGAAAGATAAGTTTTGAGCCCTTGAGTATGGAAGCATGTTTGTTGCATCCTATAAGGCTTAAGTTTTATGCCTTTCCTCGATATGTGCTTGGTATTAAGGAGAAGAGGATTTTCCTCTTTTTGAAGGGTTTGAACACTTATTACAGGTTTTGACTATGCAAATCACTTTTATAGGAAATACCTTTAATGATGTTCTTGATTATGTAAAGAAGGTGGAAGGACTCAAATAGTTTGGCCAGGCCATGATAGTAGTACAAAAAGACTAAAATATGGGTTAGTGTCTCTTACTCTAGGGGCTATGGTTATCAGTCATACAAACCTTGCCTTATATAGTCAACTCTGCCAGCATCTCTAGAGCATCCATCACAGACTACTTAGTAGACTTTAGTTGTGAGAAGCCTAGCATCTTCATGTATCATGTCACGAAGGCCCTCTAGATCAATCTTGTTTAATTTATCTTGGTGTTAGGAAATTTAGGAAGGATTATTCTAATGATAGGTAGGCTGGTACTTCGGTTAGTAGAAGCTTAAAGCTATGGTCCCAACTAGTAGAGGGGGAGGTGGTAATAGTAGAGGTCATCAACAAAGTGGATATGGGTAATCATTAAGGTGGCCGTAATAGCAATCGAGGTAATAATTAAGTAGGGAGAGGTGGTTCTTAGCCTTCTAGATAGGCTTCTCAGATTAAGGATAAAATTTATTGTTATGCCTTTCTAGGCAACTTCAAGGCAGAGGCTTTAGATGCTATCACTATGGGTACTATTCTTATTTTAGACCGAAAACATATGGTCATGTTTGATTCGAGTTTAACTTATTGTTATGTATTTGTTAGTTTTGACTTGGGTTAGACATAGTTTGTGATAACCTTGACTCATTGGTGTATGTATTTACTCTGATTGGCTAATCTATGATAGTGACTCAAGTGTATCATACTTGCTCTATAATATTATGGGTTTTTACACTTGGGTAGATTTTGTGATTCTGGATATGCCCGATTTTGGTATCATCTTGGTAATGACTTGATTACACCTATATCATGTTTTTCTAAACTATAATGCTAAAACTATGACCTTAGATATGCCTAGGATGGATAAGTTAGAATAGAAAGGTGTTTATAAGTTTGGACCTATGAAAATAATTTCCTTTATTCTAGTTAAGAAGCTAGTTTTTATAGGTTGTTCAAACTTTTTGGAACATCTTTGGGATGTTAGTGTAGTGGCCCCTCCTATTAAGTCAATTTTGATAGTGTCATGGTTTTATTAGAGATTTCCCAATGACTTATCGATCATTCCTCTAGATTGAAATAATGACTTTTGCATTGATTTAGAGTCAGATAGTCACTCAATTTATATAGATCCCTATCAAATGGATCCAATTGAGTTGAGAATACTTAAGACTCGGTTATAGGAATTACTTAATAAGGCATTCATTCATCCTAATTTTTCATCTCGGGATGCTCTAGTATTGTTGGTTAAAAAAAAGATGGTGGCATAAAAATATGTATAGATTACCGATAGTTAAATAAGGTTACTATTTTGAATAAGTACACTTTGCCCCAAATAGATGATTTATTTGACCAGTTTTGGGGGGATTTAGTTTTCTCCAAGAAATATTCGAGGTCAGGGTATCACCAGTTAAAGATTCGGCCTGAGGATATTCACAAAATAGATTTCAGGACTCGATATGGACATTACTAGTTCTTGTGAGGTCCTTTGGGTTAACTAATGCACAAAGAGCATTCATGAATTTGATGAATGGTATTTTCAAATATTTTGTGGATTAGTTTATGATTTTATTTATTTATGACATTTTGGTTTACTCAAACAGTAAGAATGAACATGCAGGTCATCGTTGCCTAGTCATAGATATTTTAAAAGAGAAGTAGATTTATGCTAAATACTCTAAATATATATTTTAGATGTCTTATGTGTCCTTTTTGTCTCATATGATTTCTGATAATAGGGTGATAGTAGACATCCAAAAGATTGAGGTTTTCATGAGTTGGGTTTGGCCTAGATCTGTATCTAATGTTCAAAGTTTTAAGGGCCTTTCTAGCTATTATAGCAGGTTTTTCAAGAAATTTTCCTCTATCTTGACTCGTTTTTCAAGACTAACATAAAAGGAGGTACCATTTTTTGGGTCCAAAAAGTGCAAAGAGAGATTTCAAAAGTTGAATTTATTTTTTACACAACTCCCATCCTTGCTTTGCTAGTTGAAGTAAGGATTTTATTGTATTTTATGATGCTTCCAGTTTGATTTAGGTGTTGTATTAATGCATGATAGGAATGTAATTTCTTTTGCTTTAAGGCAATTGAATCCTTATGAAAAGAACTATCTAGCTCATCACTTAAAGTAGGAAGAGATAGTTTTTGCACTTAAGATATGGAGACACTACTTTATGGGATTAAGTGAGAGGTATTTATAGATTATCATAGTCTATATCATGTTTTCACTTAAAAAGACTTGAATTTGAGGTAGAGGCAATAGATGGAGTTACTGAAAGATTATGATATGACCATCCAATACTATTTAGGAAAGGCCAATGTAGTGGCTAATGCATTGTGCTAAAGGTCTATAAGTATGAATAGTTTGGATTGTTTGAGATCAATGAGACAACCTTGGTCCAAGGAGATCAAATCTCTATAGATGCAATTTATGCAATTTAAAATGTCTGATCAGGGTAGACTATTGCCTATTATGGAGGTAAAATCAACATTCCTTGATAGAATCAAGGCTAAACAATTTAAGGGTGCAAAGTTGAACAAGTGTTGGAACAAAGTGGCATATAGTGAATCTCAAAATTCCACACTTGATTTTTGTTGAGTGTTGAGGGTGAGCGAGCACATATGTGTGCCTTGTGTTGATCATCTCATTTTGATTTTTCTTGCAGAAGCTTACAATTATGGATACTCTATAAATACAAGTACAAATAAGATGTATTATGACTTAAGACAGCTCTATTGGTGGCCCTGATTAAAGAGAGATATATTAGAGTATATCGCTAATTTTTATAATTGTCAGACGGTTAAAAATAAACATAAAAGGCCTGTAAGTTTGCTTTAGAGAATACCTATTCCTAAGTGGAAGTAGGAGAAAATAGCTATAGATTTCCTGGTAATTCTTCCTAAAACTTTGGGTTAGCATAACTCAATTTGGCCCATAGTGAACAGGCTAGCCAAGTCCACTCATTTCATTATAGTTAAGGTGAATTTTAACTCAGAGCAGTTAGTCGAAATCTATGTCAAGGAAGTTCTAAGATTGCACAGGATGCCAATACCTATCAGATTTGATAGAGTGCTGCAGTTTACCTCTAAATTCTTGCATATATTACATAAAGAGTTGGGGACCAATCTTAATCTAAGTACTTTAGTTCACCCTAAGACTGATGGGCAGTCTGAAAGAACTATCTAGGTGCTTAGAGATATACTATAACCATATGTGGCTTATTTTAGGGGTCATTCAGATAAATTTCTACCATTGTGTGAGTTCTTATACAACATTAGTTCTATTAAAGTATTGACATAGCCCCATTAAAGCACTGTATGGGAGAAGGTACAAATAATCAATAGGTTATATTGAAGTTGGCGACGTGAAGCCAATGGGTACAAATTTTGAGAAGGAAGCTCAAGAGAAAGTCAGATTCACTTAGGACAAGTTTTTGGTAGCCCAAAGTAGATAAAAGGAATATGTTGACCACAAGTTAAAAAATACTTTTCTCAAATAACGTAAGCATGTTTTGTTGATGATGTATCCCATAAAGGGAGTTATGTGATTTGGCAACAAAGTTAAACTTAGTCCCAGGTATATTGGAATATTTGAGGTTCTTGATGATATTGGTACTATAGCTTACAGGTTAGCATTGCCTCCAAGCCTATTAGGATTCAATATAGCATATCGTGGTTCCATGCTTAAGAAATACCATGGAGATGGTGACTACATAATTAAGTGGGAATTAATTTTTATTAACAAGATTCTTTCTTAAGAAAAGGAGCCAATAGTGATTCTTGACTGTGCTGTTTGAAAGTTTAGAACTAAGGAGATTAGATCAGTGAAAGTCTACTATAGGCACTGTCTTATTGAGGAAGGCACTTGGATATTGAAAGGGATATGTGAGATAAGTTCCATCACTTGTTTGAGGATTTAGGCACTCTTTTTTACTTCTCTTTTCCTTATTTTTCTTGATGTATTATTTAAGGAGGAATGGTGGGTAAATTAGTATTACGGTATAGTCTAGCATACAAAAATTAAGGTTAACATCCCCCTGAACAAAGAGTTAGATGTTTTAGGCTAGGCTAGTCTTAGATTAAATCCAATTATGGTGTGGTTTAGGTTAATCTGGTAATGGATAGGTTGGTGTTTACATAATTTGAGACTATGTTAGGATATCCAAGAATTTAAGGAGCTCATAGAAACTTTCACAGTGATTTTTATTTTGTAGAACTTTGAATAAAGAGAATGCGTACACTTTAGCAAAGGGTATTCTTGAAATAGTCTCTCTACCTCCCCGAGGGAGTGGTCAAGTCTGCATACACTTTACCCTCCCTGACCTTACTTAAGGGATTTTAGTGGGTATATTATTATTGTCTTAGTAGTACTATAAATATTGTGTTTGACATAAAGGGGTTACTTTAGGATTCAATATATGGAAGTGTACTATAAAATAAGCAAAATTCTAAGGTAGATGGACTTCTTTCCTCTTCCTAGGTCAGAATAGCAGAAAGCATATTGTTATCACTAGTATGTTATAGCAATAATATTCCTATCAAAGCGGGAGTCAGCCTTGGTCAATCTTTCCATAGTGGGAAATCCTACTAAAATGATGTCTCTAGAGTAGAAATTGGGTCGTTATAATGGGACTTATATTGTTAAATACAAAAAATAGATGTTAAATTAAACTTTCATTCTATACTCATCTAAGAGATTGGAAAGGCAATTTAGGGTGATTTCCATCCATTTTCAACTAAAATCCTTTGATGAGGTAAGTAAATCCACATATTTAACTATCTTTTTAAAGATTAATCCTAAGAATCACTAGGTATTGAGTATGGGGAAGGATTTGACTTGACCTACGCTAAATTTAGTGAAAATAGGGTGAAACCCTTGATTTTGGTTAATGATATATAAACTATGGTTGCATTCTTAGAATATTTACAAACATGAATTTGGTAGAATTAAGGTAGAATAAAGGTAGAAAACCCCTAAAATAAGGGAATGATCATTGTTTTGGCCTTGGGGTTTCAGATTTAGGTAATAATCCTTGTATTTATTAGTGCATAGTTTGAATGTTCTTTGTATTATTGTTTTTAGACCATAATCAAGATATGATTGCAAGAAAGGTCAAAGCTCAAGTTCTTTAGAGCAAGTGAAAAGCTTGGTTTTGGGTAGGTGATAGTTGAATTGTAGTTGAGACTAAATCTTCTTTATATGTGATCTTAACTTTCTCTTTGTTTACTTATTGTAATGAATGTTGTAAATATTGACTTGTTGGTTATTTTTACATGTGTTTAATCACCTAAAATGAGATTGTGTAAAAAAGAATTATCTTACAATACAAGTGTAGTGTGTTCTCAAATTGTGATTTTACTTGTTGTGATATTATTTGATATTGTAAAATGAACCAATAAAGGTCATTATAATGGAATTAGCAGATTAAATTTGTATAAATGTGGGGACATTGTAATAAAGGTGATATTTCATTGGTTTGGGACAAGGGTGGCAGATGCTAGATGTTTAGTTTATTTGGTACATGGACTTAATTTGTCCCCTGTAGGTCATGTCTAGTAGGCAACCATAAGACCCATAACATGTGTAAACACAATAACGGTGAGTTTAATAGTTCCATGATTATGTTAGTTTATTTTTTTGTTGATGTATTAGGTTCCTTGAGTTAACCGATTAATGATATTGTTTTTATTTGGATCCATGAGTGGTCTGACCTATTGACATACATAAATTATGGTAGTAATTTCTGGAAAACTTTATAAAATGATAATTCTGGCAAGGTTGAGTTAATTGTTATTAGTCTTGGTATTGACTTGAATTATTTTCAATATTATTTTACTGCCTATATTATATGATATTATTGAGAAAAGACTAAGTTGATGTATAAATGCAAATTGTTACATGGTTGTACTTGTTGACAAAGGTGTTGGTTATATGCTCATATTTATTATCTTGAGTTGGTTGATGATCCTAATAATACATAGGATTTTGTAATGATACTAATTATGCTCATATTTTTATTAAGTGCAGAGCATATTCCAATAGCCTCGAGGAGACCTCAAATTTAGTAAGTGACTATTCTAACTTAAGGGTGAGCTATATCTTTTGAGAATCCATGAGGCCTCACACTTACTGTTCTTATCCAATTATTTTAGACATAGATATTTTCTTTAGTTTCGTTTTCCAGTTTGTACACGTAGTATTTACAATGTCAGATGGCTTGGTGCAATGATTTTTTATGCAGCATAAGTAGTAGCATCAAAATCGATCATGGTGGCCTTATTTCATGGCAACGCACTGATGAGGGGGTGGACTAAGAATAGGAGGAAGTGGAGAAACATCTATCATGGGTATATCCCCAACATCTAGAAGATTATCTAGGGAGAGATCAACATCCCCTCCCCCATAGTAGGTTTCTCTATAATTGGTTTAGGATGAAGAGATGGTAATTCAAGAGAAAG
Source organism: Capsicum annuum (assembly GCF_002878395.1). Taxonomy (NCBI): domain Eukaryota; kingdom Viridiplantae; phylum Streptophyta; class Magnoliopsida; order Solanales; family Solanaceae; genus Capsicum; species Capsicum annuum. The sequence continues at coordinate 68,120,720 of NC_061122.1, read as the reverse complement.
TTCTAGTTCCCAAGATCATAGTGCCAATGCAAAATAGTATATCTTAGGTGCTAATATCTATAGAATTGATTTAAAAAGTGTTGCGGTTTGTGAGTTATTTAATTGGAATAAATATTACTCTTGTAGTTCCTGCATTCTAGCCCTTCAGACTTGCAGCATGTCACTGCATTTAATACCCTGAAAACTTTTTCATTGAAATTTTGTGCGTAAATGTGTTGGGTTCTATCTTCTAGAATGAATTATAAATTTTCTGTGAGAAATATCATAGATTATGGCCCACCACTCCGTATAGTATCGAATAAGCTTTCCAACAATATGTGGATCATCGAAAACAGATACTCGAGCGACGATTTGTGAATATTTTGATCTAACCGTGAATAATAGTGAATAGTAAATCGTATAGGAAAAAGTACTGAGGCCTGGCGTATTTTTTCTCCAAACTTAAACAATGATAACACCTTGCACATAATGATCTGGGTGATATACTATATATCAATGGAAATCTTTACGAGTCCTCTTTCCAATGAAATTGGTTTCATCCAATTTGTCTATCGAAGTAAAATGTTATGGTCGATCTACTTCAGTCTATCAAAAGTGAATTTTTGGGTCAACTTCAAACAATCATAACTCCTCGTACACAATGATCTGGATGAGATACTATATATCAACGGAAAGATATGAGAGTCCTCTTTCTAATGAAATTAGTTTCATCCAATTTGAATATCAGAGTAAAACATTATGATTGATCTACTTCAGATTATCAAAACAGTCCACCAAAGGACAGATTCTAGAATTTTTTAGATTTTTAGGGGTGTTTTGGTCATTCCCCCTCACCCAAAATCCGTCCAAACCCTATATTAAAGCCTATTAGAAGCATTATATGTTATATTTCATCAAATTCCCTCAAAAAGAAAACCCTAAGCTCCTACATCCAACTTCAAGAACCTCCAAAGTTAACCATTAATTCTGCAAATTTATTAGATTCCAAGTTCCTATTTCAAGAAATCCAAGAACAATCATTCAAAGGCACGATTAACATCTCAAAAATGAGTATCGATCTAAAGTTCATCATTCAAGGTATGTGGAGTTTTTCAATAAGAAATCTCTTTCGTTCTTGTGCCCAAAAGTAATTTTCTTTACAAAGGCATGATTTTTATTTGATTTTTATGAATTTGAAGCATGAACCTATATCTTATGATGATTATTATGAAATCTTAATGTTTATGATTTTGAAAGATGAATTTACATGTGTGGTGATATAAAGCATGAATCTTAAACGATATTTATCATGATTTTGATATTTGGGTCACGAATCTCCATTGGAAATTATGTTTTTTTTAGAAAGTGTGTGTTATTAGCATGTTGATGTTGAATATTTGAGATATTTTGAATGATTTGATCTTTTGGTCTTAATGGAGTTGTTTTGAAATCAAGTGTGAAAGAAATCCACAACGTGGTTGATTTTGATAGATGGGAAGCATGATGGCTCCCGATGTATATTTATATATTATAAAAAATTTTTTGTAGTGGATTGTCTTTGAAATGATCTGAGCTAAGTCCGGGAGAAATCTTTAGCATTGAGTGGAAGGTATAAAGCGACCTTACTTTCCTAGAACTATGTGCCCCCGTAGGAGTAAGCCTGAGGCAGATTTATAAAGTGATCACTAGTTTATATGGATTTAATATCGATAGTCCTACTTCGATGGCAAGGATAGGATGGCTCTCCTCAACATGGGTTGTACGTTGGACTCTATGTAGCTGACATGGTTAATGTCGGTTATAGGATCGTCCAGTGTGTGTGTGTTTCCTTGTGTCTATGGTGAATGGTGAAGTGATTTGAAAGTGGAATTGTGAAAGTTATTCTTTCAGAAGATTTAAATAATATTTACATTATGAGAATTGATATTCTTGATTAATTGAAAGTGATTGAGAAATTATATGATGACTCACATATGTTATTGTACTTATGTCATCCTCTCATGATTATGATGATTTTCTTCGGGCTATGTTAGTCTTTTATACATCCTGTATATTTCTTATAATTATTTATGATGATGATGTTTATACAACTGCATACACCCCCATATACTCGATTCATTTTTATGGTGTTGACCCACATCTTCAGATGTGGTCTACATTTTCTCAGAATGTAGGTTTAGGTGCTAAGTTCCAGGTTCGACAGTGATTCTTTGGGCATGCTGTTCTGCATCCTCTGTTGTGGTGAGTCCTCATGTTCCAAGGACGTGATGTCTGATGTTGGTTTCACAAAATTATTTACATTTGATAACTAAGTATGAGTCAGTTGGGGCATGTCTCAATAGCTTGCTTATTTTATTGATTTTCTTAAAGGCTTGTCAGATTAGTATAGATATTGGGAGTTGACTAATAAGTCATATTTTGTTATCTTTCTGAAATTCTTTTATTCTTGGATGATGATTACTCTGTTAATATTTGGCGGTTATTTATGGAAACCCCATTGATTTGTGTTGAACTGAATGAAAATGGCTCAAAGGGTTAGCTTGGGGCTACTCGTAGCCTCAAGTACCGTGTGACGCTCCGGGACCCATTTTCCAGGGCATTAAAAACTTAGTATCAAAGCCTAAGGTTTTAAGGTGTCCTAGGGAGTCTAACAAGCCGCGTTAGGTAGAGTCTTGATCATCGGTGTGTAGCGCTCCACATCTATGAGCAAGAGGCTATAAGATGTTTTAGGAAAAAGTGTGATTCTTTCTTTCAGAAGTCTATCATGCTTAACGTGTCTCTCTCTGCTATTGATTCGTGCTCTCCTTTTTCAGAAATATGCCTCTACGTTGAGCGAGAAGAAATAATGATGGTCAGCAACCTCAACCCGCTGACCCATTGAATGAAAATGTGTCTTATGCTAAATTTCGAGCAGCCTTTCAGGCGCTAGCCCAAGCTGTTACTACAAATATTTAGGCTAACATGGCCCCGGCTCCACAACAGCAGGGAGGTGATTCAGCTGCTGCCAGAATTCGTGATTTCATGCGGATGAATCTGCCAGAATTCTATGGGTCCAAGTCTGATGAGGAACCACGTTTGTTTTCAGAGGAGGTACGAAAGATTACTCAGGTGATGTATGTATCTGAGGAACATAGTATGGAGTTGGCTGCATATAGGTTGAAAGACCTTGCTTATGACTGGGTTGTTGCTTGGAGGAAAGGTAGAGGTGAGGGAGCTATCCCTACAACTTGGCAAGAGTCCCAAGATGCATTCCTAGATAAGTTTTTCTCTTTGGAGATGAGGAAGGAGAAGGTGGAAGAGTTTATGACTGTTAGGGAGTACTGTCTAAAGTTCAATTAGTTGGCTAAGTATGCTCCTGACTTAGTGGCTAATAATCGGGCTAGTTTAAGTAAGTTTGTGACTGGAATATCTAGTTATATGGTTAAGGAATATAGGTCTACTATGCTGAATAGTGAGATGAATCTTTCTAGGCTGATGACTCATGCCCAACAGATTAAGGAAGACAAAATTAAGGAAAGAGATAGAATGAGAAGGAATAAGAAAGCTAGGTTCGAGCAACACGGACAGGGTTAGACTGGATTACAGGGAGGGAGTCGCTTGTAGTATCAAGATCATTTCTCTATGCCAACACCATCATCTACTAGTGCTCCCATGCCTAGAGGTAGGCAAGAGCAAGGTAGCAGGTCATATGCATCCAGGTCCCAGTACAGTGCTGGCAGTAAGCCAAATAGTCCCTTGTGTCCTAAGTATGGTAGCGCTCATTCGGGTGAGTGTTTGGGTGAGAAGAGGGATTGTTTCCAGTGTGGTGACATGGGTAACAGAGTTAGAGATTGTCCTCAGGATGGACAAGGGCTTTGTGACTATCGCCCTTAGACCCAGACTCAGATTGTTAGTGCTCTAGTTCCAGCGACTCGCCCATCCGCAGCTCAGGGCGCCTCTTCTAGCAATGCTGGCGGGCAGCGCCAGAATAGATTCTATACTTTACCATCCCGCCAGGAATAGGAGGACTCTCCCGATGTTGTTACTGGTATGCTTCATATATTTCAATTTGATATGTATGCTTTGTTGGATTCTGGATCCAATTTCTCATATGTTACACCTTTAATTACTGTGAATTTTGAAATGAATCCTGAGCCTATCCTATTTTCTACCCTAGTGGGTGATTTGATTATTGCCCAAAAAGTGTATAAAAAGTGTCCTATTACCTTTCTTCATAGAGTTTTGTTGGCTGATCTTATTGAGTTAGACATGGTAGAATTTGATGTGATTCTGGGAATGGACTGGCTGTATTCTTCTTATGCCTTTATTGATTGTCGGACTTGAGTGGTCAAGTTTTAGGTTCTGGGTCCATCCGTGTTTGAGTGGTTTGGGAATTCTGTGTCACCCAAGAGTCATTTTATCTCTTATCTCAAAGCTAGAAAGCTTATTTACAATGGGTGTATTTACCATTTGGTTAGAGCCAACACTAAGTCTGAGACTCCAAATCTCCAGTCTGTTAACGTTGTTAATGAGTTTTCTGATGTCTTTTCAGATGATCTCCCAGGGATACCTCCTGATAGAGAGATAGAGTTTGGGATTGATCTTCTTCATGATACTCCGCCCATTTTTATTACTCCTTACCATATGGCCCCTGTAGAACTTAAGAAGTTGAAAAAGAAACTCAAAGATCTACTGGATAAGGGTTTTATAAGGCCCAGTGTTTCTCCTTGGGGTGTTGTTTGTGAGAAAGAAAGATGGCTCTTTGCGTATGTGCATTGATTACCGCCAACTAAATAAAGTTACCATAAAAAATAAGTACCCCCTTCAGAGAATAGATGATTTGTTTTACCAATTGCAAGGTGCAAGTTATTTTTAAAAGATAAACCTTCATTTCGGCTATCATCAACTCAAAGTTAGGGAGTGTGAAATCCCAAAAACTTCTTTCTGAACTCGTTATGGCCATTTTGAGTTTCTTGTTATGTCTTTAGGGTTAACTAATGCCCCAGCAGCTTTCATGGACCTCATAAATTGAGTGTTCAGATCATATCTAGATATGTTTGTCATAGTGTTCATCGATGATATACTGGTGTACTCTCATAGTGAGGATAAACATTTTGATCATCTCTGAACTGTCTTGCAAACCCTTAGAGATCACAAGTTGTTTGCCAAGTTCAGTAAGTGTGAGTTTTGGCTAAGGTCAGCTACTTTTCTTGGTTATATCATTTCTTTCGAGGGTATTAGAGTTGAATCCCAAAAGACCGAAGCTATTAGAAATTGGCCTAGACCTATTTCTCCAATTGATATCTAAAGTTTTTTGGGTTTAGCTAGCTGTGACCGCTATTTTGTTGAGGGTTTCTCCTCTATAGCATCTCCTATGACTCGGTTGACCTAAAAGAAAGTAAAGTTCTTGTGGTTCGAATCTTGTGAGAAGAGTTTTCAGGAGTTGAAGACTCGACTCACATCAACCCCTATTTTGACTTTGCCTGATGGTGTTGATGATTTTGTCGTGTACTGTGATGCTTCAAGAGTTGGTGTAGGTTACGTATTGATGCAGAAGGGTAAGTTGATAGCTTATGCTTCTAGACAGTTGCAACCCCATAAGAAAAATTACCCTACCCATGACCTTGAGTTGGCTGCTGTTGTGTTTGCTTTGAAAATCTGGAGACACTATTTGTATGGTGTCCATGTTGATGTTTTCACTGATCATAAGAGTCTTCAGTATGTGTTTACCCAGAGAGAATTGAATCTTAGGTAGAGACAATGGTTAGAATTATTAAAGGACTATGATATGAGTGTGCTATACCATTTGGGCAAGGCCAATGTTGTGGCGGATGCCCTAAGTAGAGTGTCCATGTGTAGTGTTTCGCATGTGGTAGAAGGTAAGAAAGAGTTAGCTCGTGATGTACATTGTTTGGCTAGATTGGGGGTTATGTTGTCTAACTCTGCTGAAGGTAGTATAGGGGTTCAGAGTAGTTCCGAATCCTCCTTGGTTTCGGAAGTGAAGGAAAAGCAATACTTAGATGCTAGTTTGGTCAGACTGAAGGAGTCAGTCAAGGACCAAAAAGTAGAGGTTTTCTCCCTAGGGGAGATGGTGTGTTGAGATTGCAGGGTAGATTGTGTGTCCTGGATGTTGATGATCTGAGACAGAGGATTATGGCTGAAGCGCATGGGGCGCGATATTCTATTCATCCTGGTGCCACCAAGATGTACCGAGACTTGCGGGAAATCTATTGGTGGAGTGGCATGAAGAAAGATATAGAAGCGTTTGTAGCTAAGTGTGCAATATGCCAATAGGTTAAGGTTGAACACCAAAGACCTGGTGGTATGATGCAAGAGTTTAGTATTCCCACCTGGAAGTGGGAAGAGATAAATATGGACTTCGTGATTGGTTTACCTCCTTCCCGATGCCATCATGATTCTATTTGGGTTGTGGTTAATAGGTTGACTAAGTCTTCTCATTTCTTGCCTGTCCATACTTTATATACTACTGAGGATTACGCTAGATTGTATATCTGAGAGCTAGTCAGATTGCATGGAGTTGCCTTGTCTATCATTTTGGATAGAGGTACTCAGTTCATTTCACAATTTTAGAAAGCTTTTCAGAAGGGTCTTGGTACCCAAGTGCTTTTGAGTTCTACTTTTCATCCACAGACCGATAGTCAGGCTGAGTAGACCATCCAGACCTTAGAGGATATGTTGAGAGCTTGTGCACTTGAATTTAAGGGAAGTTGGGATGATCACTTACCGTTGATAGAGTTTTGCTTACAATAACAGTTTCCACTCTAGTATTGGCATAGCTCCGTTTGAAGCCTTATATGGAAAGAAGTTTAGATCACCTATATGTTGGTTTGAGGTGGGTGAAGCGGTTGTGAGTGGTCCTGATTCGGTATTTGAGGCTATAGAAAAAGTTAAGTTGATTAGGGAAAGTTTGAAAACTGCGCATAGTCGTCAGAAGTCATATGCGGATGTTAGAAGGAGAGACCTTGAGTTTGAAGTTAGTGACCTAGTGTATATGAAAATTTCACCCATGAGGGTAGTGAAGAGATTCAGAAAGAAGGGGAAGCTTAGTCCCCGTTATGTTGGTCCTTACAAAATTCTTAGCCGTGTTGGTAAGGTAGCTTATGAGGTTGAGTTGTCTTCTGAGTTGTCCTCTATTCATCCAATATTCTCTGTCTCCATGCTTAGAAATCATATTAGCGATGCTGTGGTAGTGGATTCCTCTGTGAGTGTTGACATTTAAGAAAATCTTTCTTTCGATGAGATTCCTGCTGAGATTCTTGATTTCAATGTCCGAAGACTAAGGAACAAAGAAATCCCCTTGGTCAAAGTGTTGTGGTGAAACTAATCTATTGAGGGTGCAACTTGGGAAGCTGAGGCGGATATGCGATCCAAGTACCCGCACCTATTTTCCGTGAACTCCGATCAAGGCGAAGGTATTGTTCTTTCCTAAATCATGCACTTTTGATAAAAGTTGCAGCAGTTCAGCTGTCATTTATTATGTGTTCAGTTGTAGTTTCTTGAATTTATGCATTCTATGTTGGATTCGGAGTGAGAAACGATGTGGTGATGAGTCTAATGAATAGTTTCAGCTATATTCTCTATTCCCTATCTAATCTTGGCATGTCTAGCATCATTCGAGGATGAATGTTTCCAAGGGGGGGATGATGTAATACCCTGGGAAATTTTTTGTTGAAATTTTTTCCGTAAACGTGTTGGGTTCTATCTTCTAGAATGGATTATAAATTTTTCATGCAAAATGTCTTAGATTATGACCCACAATTGCGTAGATAATCGAATAAGTTTTCCAACGATATGTGGATCATCCATAACGGACACCCGAGCGACGAGTTATTAACATTCCGATCGAACCGTCAATAGTAGTGAACAGTAAAACATGCAGGAAAAAGTACTGAGGCCTAACGTATTTTTGCTCCAAGTTTAAACTATCATAACTCCTTGTACATAATGATCTGGGTGATCTACTATATATCAATGAAAAGCTCTGTGAGTCCTCTTTCCAATGAAATTGGTTTCATCTAATTTGTCTATCGGAGCAAAAGGTTATGGTTGATCTACTTCATCCTACCAAAAGTGAATTTTTATTTCATCAAATTCCCTTAAAAATAAAACCGTAACCTCCTACATCCAACTTCAAGAACCTCCAAAGTTCACCATTAATTCTGCAAATTTATTTAAGATTCCAAGTTCCTAGTTCAAGAACTCCAAGAACCATCATTCAAAGGCACGATTAACATCTCAAAAATGAGTATCGATCTAA